>NW_003852672.1:825163-834990 GCF_000181295.1 Otolemur garnettii | reverse complement strand
TTTTTTTTTTTTTTTTTTTTAGACAGAGTCACACTATGTCACCCTCAGTAGAGTGCGGTGGACAACTCACAGTAACCTCCAACTCGTGGGGTAAAGCGATTCTCTTGCCTCAGCCTCCCAACTAGCTGGGACTATAGGCACCTACCACAATGCCCTGCTATTTTTTAGTTGCAGTTGTTGTTGTTTAGCAGGCCCAGGCTGGGCTAGAACCCAGTAGCTTCAGTGTATGTGACTAGCACCCTACTCACTGAGCTACGGGCGCTGAGCTACCTGATTCTATCTTATTCCAATATTCTATTCTATTCTAATTCCCTTCTTTTTGAAAAAAATTTTTTTATTGTTGAGGATTCACTAAGGGTACAAGAAACCAGGTTACATCGATTGCATTTGTTAGGTAAAGTCCTACTTATAATTGTGTCTTGCCCCCAAAAGGTGTGTCACACACCGAGACCCTTCCCCCACCCCCCACAACATACTAGGTCATTAATTGTCCTCATTAATTCAGTCCTCATTAAAATTCAGTACATAGGATTCTTGCTTCTCCATTCTTGTGATGCTTTACTAAGAATAATGTGTTCTGCTTCCATCCGGGTTAATACAAAGGATGTATAGTCTCCATCTTTTTTGATGGCTGAATAGTATTCCATGGTATACATATACCACAGCTTGTTAATCCATTCCTGGGTTGGTGGGCATGTAGGCTGTTTACACATTTTGGTGATTGTAAATTGAACTGCAATAAACAGTCTGGTGCAAGTGTCCTTATGGTAAAATGATCTTTTTTCTTATGGGTAGAAGCCCAGTAATGGGACTGCAGAATCAAATGGAAGATCTAGCTTGAGTGGTTCCTTCCAAAAAGGTTGTATTAGTTGCAGTCCCACCAGCAGTGTAAAAGTGTTCCTTTCTCTCCACATTCACGCCAGCATTTGCAGTTTTGAGATTTTGTGATGTGGGCCATTCTCACTGGGGTTAGATGGTATCTCAGGGTGGTTTTGATTTGCATTTCTCTAATAATTAGGGATGATGAGCATTTTTTCATGTTTGTTAGCCATTCGTCTGTCTTCCTTAGAGAAGGTTCTGTTCATGTCTCTTGTCCATTGATATATGGGATTGTTGGCTTTTTTTGTTTGTTTTGTTTTTTGCAGTTTTTTGGCTGGGGGCTGGGTTTGAACCCACCACCTCCAGCATATGGGGCCAGTGCCCTATTCCTTTGAGCCACAGGTGCCGCCCGATTGTTGGCTTTTTCATGTGGATTAATTTGAGTTCTCTATAGATCCTAGTTATCAATCTTTGGTCTGATTCAAAATATGCAAATATCCTTTCCCATTGTGTAGGTTGTCTGTTTGCTTTGGTTGTTGTCTCCTTAGCTGTACAGAAGCTTTTCATTTTAATTAAGTCTCATTGTTTATTTTTGTTGTTGCAATTGCCAAGGAAGTCTTTTTCATAAAGTCTTTCCCCAGACTGATATAGTCAAGTGTTTTTCCTATGCTTTCTTTGAGGATTTTTATCATTTCATGCCTTAAATTTAGGTCCTTTATCATCTGGAATCAATTTTTGTGAGTGGAGAAAGGTGCAGGTCCGGTTTCAGTCTTTTCCATGAGGATATCCAGTTCTCCCAGCACCATTTACTGAATAGGGAGTCTTTCCCCCAGTGTATGTTCTTGTTTGGTTTAACAAAGATTGGGTGGCTGTAAGATGTTACTTTTTTTTTCAGTTGTCATTTTTTAGCTGGCCCAGGCTGGGTTTGAACCCTCCAGCCTCAGTGTATGTGGCCGACACCCTACCCACTGAGCCATAGGTGCCACCCAGATGCTAGTTTCATTTCCTGGTTTTCTATTCAATTCTGTGTCTCTATTTTTGTGCCAGCACCATGCTGTTTTGACCACTATGGCCTTGTAGTACAGCCTAAAGTCTGGTATGCTGATGCCCCAGCTTTGGTTTTTTTTTTTTTTTTTTTTTGAGACAGAGTCTCACTAAGTCGCCCTCAGTAGAGTACTGTGGTGTCACAGCTTACAGCAACCTCCAACTCTTGGGTTTAAGCAATTCTTTTGCCTCAGCCTCTCAAGAAGCTGGGGCTACAGGTGCCCACCACAATGCCCACTATTTTTTGTTGCAGTTATCACTGCTGTTATAGCTGGCCAAGGCCGGGTTTGAACCCGCCACCCTCAGTATATGGGGCCAGTGCCTTACCCACTGAGCCATAGGCACCGCCTCAGCTTTATTTTTATTACTAAGAACCGCCTTAGCTATACAGGCTTTTTTCTGGTTCCATACAAAACGAAGAATTATTTTTTCCCAAGCTTTGAAAGTACAATGTTGATATTTTAATGAGAATAGCGCATTGAATCGGTAGATTGCTTTGGGAAGTATAGACGGTTTAACAATGTTGATTCTTCCCAGCCATGAGCATGGTATGTTTGTTCATTTGTTAATATCCTCTGCTATTTCTTTTCTTAGGGTTTCATAATTTTCTGTATATAGGTCTTTTACCTCTTTTGTTAGGTATATTCCTAGGTATTTCATTTTCTTTGAAGCTATGGTGAAGGGGGTTGTGTCCTTAATTAGCCTCTCATTGGCATACACAAAGTCTACTGACTTGTAGACATTGAATTTATATCCTGAGACATTACTGTATTTTTTGATGACTTCTGGGAGTCTTTGATTGAGTCTTTGGGGTTCTCTAATTATAAGATCACATCGTCAGCAAAGAGGGAGAGTTTGACCTCCTCTGCTCCCATTTGGATGCCCTTTATTTCCTTGTCTTGCCTAATTGTATCAGCTAGAACTTCCAGCACTATGTTGAATAGTAGAGGCGATAGAGGACAGCCTTATTTGGTTTCAGTTCTAAGTGAGAAAGCTTATTTCAGTTCTAAGTGAGAAAGCTCCATTCAGTAAAATATTAGCTTTGGGTTTGTTATAGATGGCTTCGATTAGTTTAAGAAATGTACCACCTATGCCTATACTCTTCAGCGTTCTAATTAGAAAAGGATGCTTTGCAATCTATTCTATCCCAGCCTAGAAGGATCATCTCAGTCTCCCTATAGGACTACAGGCATATAGAACCACAACCAGCTAATTGTCTCCTTGTTCTAATCTATTCTTCTTTTCTATTATAGCCTAGGCTAGAGTGATGCATCAGCTGTAGCTAGAGCAACCAGCATGTACCAACTGGTTAATTTTCTGTTCTATTCCTGTCTTGGCTAGAGTGATTGCTTCAGGCTCCTAAATACCTGGTACAAACATCAACCACGGCATCCAGCTAAGTTTCTATTTTTTCTCTTCTCCTCTTTTCTCTTCTCTCACCCATCTAAAGTGATCAGTTCACCCTACCCCAAACCTGGTACTACACCACCTCAGTTAGCTAATATTCTTTTTTTTTTTTTTTCTGTTCTATTCTAGTTTAGCCCAGGCTAGAACTATCGCCTCAACTTCATGAGTAGATGGGACTTTAAGTGCAAACCATGACACCAGCTAATTTTATATTTTTTATTCTATTCTATTCTCTTTTATTCTAGCTTTGGCTAGATCAATTACATTAGCCTCCCAAGCAGCTGGAAATACAGGTGCACACCAACACATCCAGCTAATTGTCTATTTTTTTGTATTCTAATTTATTCTGCACCACCATACTCTACTAAATTTTTCTATTTTTTCTATTCTATGCTATTATCATTCTATTCTATTCTGGCCCAGGCTAGAATGATCTCCTGAGTACTTGGGACTATAAGTATGCACCACCTTAACCTGCTAATTTCTGTTTTTTCTCTACTTCCACTTCCTTCTCTTCTTCTTCTTCCTTTTTTTTTTTTTTTGAGATAGAGCCTCCAGCTGTCACCCTGGGTAGAGTGCCCTAGCATCACAGCTCAGAGAAACCTCCAGCTCCTGGGCTCAAGTGATTCTCCTGCCTCCACCTCCCAAGTAGCTGGAACTACAGGCGCCTGCCACAATGCCTGGCTATTTTTTGGTTGCAGCCGTCATTGCTGTTTGGCGGGCCTGGGATGGATTCGAACCGCCCAGCTCAGGTGTATGTGGCTGGTGCCTCAGTCGCCTGAGCCACAGGCACTGATCTTCTCTTCTTCTTTTTAAAAAGTTTTCCAATATTTTATTAGGCAATTTTTCAAACATACAGTACAGTTGAAAGAATTATACAATGATCAGCCATACACCTACCACATACATTTCATAATTCTTTTCTTCTTCTTCTTTGCATATAAGGAATTTGTTTGTAGGGAGGCCACAAGTTTTGTGTCCCTCATCACAATGACCCCAATTCCTGTTGGGTATGTTATAAACAGAGAAGTCATTTTTCAGCTTTGGGGGTTTTGGCGGGGGTTCATTGTTGGTTTTGCTGCTTGTTTGTTTTAAAGACAGAATTTCATTTTGTCACCCTGGGTAGAGTGCCATAGCATCATAGCTCACAGCAACCTCAAACTCCAGGGCTTAAGCGATCCTCCTCCTTCAGCCTCCCAAGTAGCTGGGAGTACAGGCCCCTGCCACAACGCTCATCTAGTTTTTCTCTTTTTAGTAGAGACAGGGTCTTGGGCTGGTCTGAAATTCCTGAACTCAAGCAATCCTCCCACCTCAGTCTCCCAGAGTGCAGGAATTACAGATGTGAGCTGCCTGCCCTGCTGTTTTTTCTCTTCTTTTCTCTTCTCTCCTCTCTCTCTTCTATTCAAGTCTATTCTACCCTAGATTAGAATAGACTGGAATAGCCTCAGCTCTCTCAAGTAGATGGGCCTACAGGTGTGTACCACCAGGTAATTTCTATTTCTCCTATTCTATTCTACTCTACATTCTATTCTATTCTATTCTATTCTTCAATTCTGTTCTAGCCTGGGCTTGAGCATCACCTCAGTCTCCCAAAGTGGGACATTCTCTAGCTGGGACTCCAGGCATGCACCAACACACCCAGCTAATTTTCTATATTTTCAGCTCTGTTTTATTCTTCAATTCTAGCCTGGGCTAGAGTAGTTGCAAATTCCACTTCCATTTTTATGCACTCAATCTTCACTTTTTAATCCCTGGTATAAGCTTGATCATTAGAAAATCACTCATTTTTATATTGAAAATTTATCATTCTTTCTATATCTGGGGTGCAGCTTAAATTGAAGTTAAAGCTAAATCCTTCTCACTCTCTCTATGGGGATTAGTTTGACAAACCACAGGGGATGGAGAGGGTGTCCACAGATGTGGCGTCAGAGGTATGAGCAGAGGCTGAGTGGCCAGCACATGGAGAGCACACAGGGACCCTCGGGGCACAGAGCTGCATGCACTGCACACTTCCCCAGGGCTGGCCCTGAGCACGCAGCACAGTGCTGCAGGCTTCCACCTGTACCACTCTCGAGCTGTTGTGGTTGGTATTCTTCAATAGCTATTCCACCGCTCAGTACTTAGAAATGTGGCTACTCAGACCCCAGAGGCCAATTCCAGAGCTGTCACTACTTGGATGTATGTGACCTTCCACAAGCTGGCTGATCTGTCAGGGCCCATGTCATTACATTGCTGTGGGGCCCAGTGAACGTGTGATCACACAGAGCCCAGTGCCTGGTAGGGGCAAATCTGAACAGATATTAGCTCTTACCAGAAGCTAACTAAAGAATCAGAAATTGTCACCTTGCCTAGATAAGATCCCCAGGGAAGAGGGGATCTCCCCAGGTGACTTTTTCTGGCAGGGGCATGGAGCATGATGAGACAGATAGGACATCAGTGGGGAAAACGGATGTAAGGGAAAAATGCAACAAATTAAGCAGCAGTGCTCACCAGGCCTAATTTGGTGCCAGGGGAGCAATAGTGAGCAAAACAAGTGATCTCCCACCTGTAGCTGCCAGCCTCATGCAGTAAGACAGTAAACCAAATCATTTTTCTATGCTGATTTTAGTCGATGCTGCTAAGTACCATAGGGCAGGTCCCCAGGTGGTGTTGGCTGGCCAGCTCTTCCCCCTTTTCTTGCTTATAGTTCTTAGAATAACTGTAGAAAGTCTTTGGAATGAACCATCCTGAGATGAGGAGGAACTGGCTGGAGTAGCCTGGGCTCTGTTCAAGTCTCTACTATAAGAGGACATCCTATAGCACCTAGCTGGGTGCTGTAACCCAGGGCTTGCTGCTTAATGGGGTCCCTCAGCTGTGGTACAAAAGAGGACACCCAGATGAGAGTCTGCCCTCTGTAGTAAGTTCCTGAGCCTCAGTGGACCAGATCATCACAAATCCCAGGCTTCTGTTGTCCCTTGCTGCCCCTCTGTGAGTAACAAAGTGGCTTTGCCTTACTTGTATGAGTGTTCTGTCTCAGAGGAATTGTGTATTCTTCTTCTTTAGGAGAAAACTGGAGATTCCCCTGTGCGAGCTCCTTTAGAACCTGTTTCTTTCCCTTGGGCTGGGGGTTTCTGTTGCTTGTAACAAAATAACCTCCAACAAGGAGACAGCAGCGGGAGCATTGCTAGAGGAAGCACAGACTGCAAGGACAGAAGCCTCATCCAGGTTTGGCGCCTGTGGCTCAAGCAGCTAAGGCGCCAGCCACATACACCTCAGGTGGTAGGTTCAAATCCCCAGCCCGGGCCCGCCAAACAACAATGATGGCTGCAACTAAAAAATGGCCGGGCGTTGTGGCAGGCGCCTGTGGTCCCAGCTACTTGGGAGGCTGAGGCAGGAGACTCGCTTGAGCCCAGGAGTTGGAGGTTGCTATGAGCTGTGATGCCATGGCACTCTACCCAGGGGGATAGCTTGAGGCTCCATCTCAAAAAAAAAAAAAAGAAGCCTCATCCACACAGTGGGCAGGGGAGCCAGGCCACAGGCCCAGATCAAAGAAGGACTTAGAAGGAGGCTGGAGAAGGCACATGGAGCTGGGTGATGAAGGGCCTAGGGCTGGAGGAGAACTGGTCTTGTTCTAGGTTGTTCTAGGACTTGCCCAACCCAGTGGGGGATGCGAGGTCACCCTGGGCTATGGAGTGGTCCCAGAGCCCTGACTGCACTCTAGGTGGGTGGAAAAGGGGTAAGGGGGGGGACTAACTGTGAAGGCAGCAAGGCAAGGAAGCCAAATGTGGGCAGGGCTTTCACACAGCCACTGCAGCATGCAGGCAGCATCCCAGCTGCGCTAGCAGCCTGCTGTGGGATCCTGCCCTGCCCCATGGGAGCCTCCCCAGGGCTCACCCAGGCCTGTCTGTGCACATCTGCCTGGTCCTCCCATGGGAGCTTCCATCCCAGTGGGGACTTACTCCCTTCAGGAAGAACCACCTGGGGGAATGGAGGTGTAGGCACTTGGAAGCAGGACTGCTCCCTCTCACAAGACCCAGGCCTTTCCCTCAACCTTGGTGTTTTCACTTGCAAAGAGTGGCTAACACCACCTGCACCAGGACTACCACCAAGGTGAGGAGAGAGAACAGACAGGATGTGTCTAAGCAAGTCTGTGCTGGCCTCCTCTCTCCACACTGCATCAACACCTGCTTCCTTGTGCCACTTAGGAAGACCTCATGATCTCACAGGTCACAGGAGGAATTCCAAGCTCTTGAGTTCTGCTGCACCCAGAATCTACATTTCTCCAGCTTATAAAGCATGTCCTAAGTTCTCTGTGCCCTTCACTGCCCTGGCCACTCAAACAATTGTCACTCAATATAGAATAAATCCATCATCTCAAACCTTTTAGAACTTGAGTGACCTCTGCCTTGGACAGCATCACAGTGCATGGCCCCTATCTATGTGGCCCTGAGCTCCATGCTGTCCATGATGTCAGAAGGGTGAGGTCCACATACTCTTGGCTAAGAACCCTGTGGGACTTTCAGTGGCATCCCCAGCAAGAGTAGCAAGGTAGCCTGAGGCTGCAGAGTAAGGAGCTCATTCCAGCCACAGAGAGTTGCAACACTCATGAGAAGTGACTGCTCAGGCAGGCTCCTGAGGAAGGGCCTACCTGACACTGCCACTTAGGTGCTACCAAGGAAAGGAACAAAACTGCCAATAGATTCTCACCTTGTATCAGTTGTGCAATGAATTCTGATTTCAGTGATGCCTAAAATGTGCAAATATCAGGTAATTCCTTTAGGCTGAATGTGTAGCAACATGTCTCTTGATATCTTTGGCCCAGAAAGATTCTCACAAGAGGCACTCCCCATCTCCTGTAGGAAAGATCCCTAACAAGGAAGCACGACTGGCCAATTCATGAGCCAAGAATTTTGTATTTCTGTTGTCCATAGTAAATATGCATTAAAATTAATATGGCCATTTGCTTATACGTATCAGTCCCTCAAATATGTGCTAACGTCAAGTCCAGTCTGTGAAACAAACATTTTTTCTTGTGTTCATAATGAGTAACAGGTTTGATTAAGGCAGAACTTCATGCTAAAGATTAATGCCTTGTTAGTCTTCACAAAAGAAATATAATGGCGCATCTCTGCAGAGTCCATGTTGGCATTCAGAGTCTGGTTATATTTAGATCTGATGGATCATAATCTTTTTGTGAATCTATTTGCATGAATTGAGGCAAAAAAGTAAAAGCAGAATTAAAAGAATCTGTCCTAGCCGCCCTGTGTAGGCCTCAGCCAAGCCGCAGGCATTTCTGTTGCCTGTGTGTTTCTTCCTTGAAACACACAGGAAGCCTAGATTGTAACCTAGTAACTTCCCTGGACTTCCATCATCTTTGAGGGCAGGTGGTCCGACCGGTTTCAAGGATGCGGGCAAATATGACCTTCCCCCTTGAGCCTGGGACCTTGAGGATGATGCCATGTCTCTGTCTCTCTCTGTTATATGACCCTCACATGCACTCTCGCCCTGAAAAGTGAATAAAAGAGAGGCAAGAGATTGAGTCGGGGGCTCAGTTTTAGAGACACACTGCTATTCCGAGTTACCCCCCAGCCGGAATAAACCCGCTTCCTCTGATCAACTGGTGCCTGGAGTCTTCTATCTGCGTCGGTTTCTTGCTACAGAATCATTATGTTCATAAATATGATTGTGTTAAGGAAGCAAGTTACTAAATAATATTGACATCATGATTTCACTATTGTTTCTCTTAAAAAAAACTGGCTTTGTGCACCAGTGTGTTTAACCAGTATGTTTCTGGTTTGTGTCTACATTAACATCTTAAATCGCTGTGCTCTAGGTGGGCTTTACAGTCTAAATCTTCACTACTCAGTGTGGTCCTCGAACCAGCAGCATCCCAGGCAATACCCAGGAGCATGCCAAAAATACAAGCTCTCTGCCCCTGTCCTAGACGTGAGAACATGTATTTAAACAAAAATGTACATCCATACAGTGGAACATTATTCAGTCATCAAAAGTGTTAGGGCGGAAAGGTCAGTAGGTGCTCTGCACTGATTGAGAAAAAAATGTTCTCTAGAACAAGATAAGGAGATAAAAGTATAAACTTTATCTTCTTATAGAAGGGATGAGAGAGTGAAAGAGAGTGGGGAGAGAGAGGAAGAAAGGGAAGGGAGTTGGAATGAAATTCCAAAGAAGGTAAAGAAGAATGCCCACAGAGAGGCCAAGTGGTGGCTAAATTGAAGTGGTAGGGAGAGAAAAAAAAGATGAAGAGGGTGGATTACTTGAATTCAGAAGTTGGAGACCAGCACGAGCAAGAGATAGACTCCATTTACACTAAAAATAGAAAAACTAGCCAGGCATACCGGCAGGTACCTGTAGTCCCGGCTACTTGGGAGGCTAAGGCAAGAGGATTGCTCAAGCCCAGAGTTTGAGGTTGCGGTGAGCTATAATGTCATAGCACTCTACCCAGGGTGACAAAGTAAGACTGAATTTAAAAAAAAAAAAACAGAAAGAAAGAAAGATTGATTCTGGATAATAGTTGTGCAGCCATTAGTGATGATGGTTGCACGACATTATGAATAAAC
>NW_003852672.1:823346-824990 GCF_000181295.1 Otolemur garnettii | reverse complement strand
CAATGCCTGGCTATTTTTTGGTTGTAGTTGTCATTTTTTGGCGGGCCCTGGCTGGATTCGAAACTGCCACCTTAGATATATGTGGCTGGTGCCTTAGCCACTTGAGCCACAGGCGCCGAGCCCAAATTATACACTTCTAAAATTAAAATTTTGTGTTATAAATTTTTTCTCAAAAAAATTAAAAATAAAATTAACATAGCATATTGGCTGCAATATTTTTGTTTCATTCTGTTTTGTTTGAGACAGGGTCTCACTCTTACTGGGATTGCAGGAATACAGTGGTGTGGTCGTGAGCCAGCTCACTGAAACTTCCCAGGCTCAAGTTATCCTCTGTCCTTGGCCTCCCAAAGTGCAATCTTTAACACATTATTGCTTCCTTTTGTTTCCACAGCATAGGCAAAGAAAATGCTGCTTCAATCATCAGATTCCAAAGAAATGCCATCTGATATTTAATGTTTCTCGAATACTCAAAAATCCTGTGGATTTATTTTTTGGATCATCCGTGTAAATACAGTGTAAAAGGTTACCGGTAATACAGTGCTGTTGTTAATTTTATAAAAAGTAAAAATGATGAAAGTAATAAAAAATGTTGAAACATCAGGAGAAAAGAAAATTAGGTGGGCTGCAGTAGTTCACACCCATAATCCTAACACTCTGGGAGGGTGAGGCCAGAGGATCACTTGGCGCAGGAGTTTGAGGTTGCAGTGAGCTAACCCCATGCCACTGCACTCTAGTCATAAAGACAGAATCTTACTGTCTCGAAGGAAAAAAAAAAAGCAAGCTCCAGTGGTGACCCACATACATATAAAAATCTGAGGAGCAATTTGAGACACACTATGTCCTTAAATACAAGCTTCAGTGTCCTTCACACAGTATCGGAAACATTCTTCCCTTTTCCTCTGGGAGGCCACAGCACATTAAGCATGTGCCAGGGGGGCCCCAGTGCCCAGGCCTGCCTGGCCCCCACCCTCTCTAAGGGCCTAGGATGTGGTGTCACCTGGGCCCGAAGAGCAGGCTGCGCCACAAGGTCTTACTCCACCTATTCTCTGTTGTTGTCATGGGGTGGCAGAAGGAACCGGCTGGATACCAGCAGTGTCCTCTCCTCTCCCCACCTGCACCCCTACACCAAAATCGCCCCATCCTCCTCCAAAGCAAAATGAGAAACCCGCAGACACAATGGACATCAGCAAATTCAAAGGAAGAAAGGAGAGGAAGGGGCCTCTGCCTCTCCCCAGAGATGTCTCAATCTAGCTTCTGTTCAGCCAGATTTTTGTTTCACACCTGAAAGATTTGTTGCAATTTTTTTCACCCCAAATCAGACATGGCCAATATATGTAGCCAAATATTGATAGGGGGTTTTCACTGGACAGTAGGAGCTTTCTTCCATTTACTTATCTGTATTTCTAATTTTTACAAAGGAAGATTATATTATTTACATATCATAAAAATAAAGGGTTTTGCTAGAGGAAATGAGAAACTCCTTATAGTGATGGATTATGTAATTTCTTGTTTATTTATTTATTTATTTTTGATTATGTAATTTCAACGTGCATCTTTAAATAGAGAATTTCTAGCTGGGAGCAGTGGTTCATGCCTATAATCCCAGCACTCTGGGAGAACGAGGCAGGTGGATTCCTGAGCTCA
>NW_003852672.1:814668-823216 GCF_000181295.1 Otolemur garnettii | reverse complement strand
TGCTGTGAGCTTTAACACCAGAGCACTCTACCCAGGGCAAAAGGCTGAGACTCTCTCAAAAAATAAATAAATAAATAAATAAACAAACAAAGCAAATATTTATGTCTTTCAAAAATTAGCCTCTGACGATCACAAAGGCTTTTCATACAGTTTAGAGCACACAGAAAAGCCTTTCAAGGCATGTGGGGTTCCAGACACAAGGAGGCAAGCTGGTTCCCAGACTCTGGCAGGAGGTGGTAAGGAGGCCCTCTAGAAACCCCCCAAATAAGGACATGCTGTTTTCTGTGAAGAGGGGATTCTTTCTTTCTTTCTTTCTTTTTAAGACAAAGTCTCAAGCTGTCACCCTGGGTAGTGCCGTGGTGTTACACCTCACAGCAACCTCAAACTCTTAGGCTTAAGCGATTCTCTTGCCTCAGCCTCCCAAGCAGCTGGGACTACAGGCACCCGCCACAACGCCTGGCTATTTTTTGGCTGTAGTTGTCATTGTTTGGCAGGCCCAGGCTGGATTTGAACCCGCCAGCTCCGGTGCACATGGCTGGCACCCTAGTCGCTGAGCTACAGACACCAAGCCAAGGAGGGGATTCTTAAAACAAGCAGGCCACCATTGCCACATCATACCAAGTGGTGATAACCCTTGCCTGATCCCTTTTGTCACTTATGCCGAGGCATTAATTAGATACTTTGTCTTTAATGTCCACCAAGAAGGAGTTGAATTGGTTAATTATCCTGGAAATGGTTCACTTCAAAAGGGTTTAAAACAATTTTACTATTTTTATTATTAGTGAGAATAAAAATTGTTCATTTTTTCTAATTTTATTCCCTTTTATATTATCTTAAACTTTAACAATGAGTAAATTTAAATGGATATTCTATAAATGGCATTTTGATATCTCATATCTTTGTTTACAGGAAGAAATAAGAATTAAAATGGCATTAATGTGTTCATTAATTTAAAATATAGATGAGGCCTGGTTTGGTGACTCACACCTGTAATCCCAACACTCTAAGACTGAGGCAGGTGGATTGCTTGAGCTCAGGAGTTTCAGACCAATCTGAGCAAGAGTGAGACCTCATCTCTACTAAAAAAAATAGAAAAATTAGCTGGGCGTTGTGGCAGACACCTGTAGTCCCAGCTACTTGAGAGGCTGAGGCAGGAAGATCACTTGAACCCAAGAGTTTGAGATTGTTGTTAGCCATGATGCCACAGAACTCTACCAGGGTGACAGAATGATACTCTGTCTCAAAAAATAAAATAAAATAAAATGTCAATGAGCAAAATGTATTCCTATACTGTATTTATCTACATCTGTGTGTGTCTGTGTGTGTTTGTGTGAGTACACACATACATGGATTTTTAAAAATGTATTTGTGGGAAATTTTAAAATTGCAATTGCCTGATCTTTCCCACTCAAATGATCTTAGGCAAGAAAGGAATATTTATTGACTCATAAAACAAACATAAAGAAAAGACACTAAACAAGACAAAGGCAAGAAAAGACAAGTGACAAGTAGTCACCATATACAAATAAGAACCTGTCTTTTCTTTATGGAGCTAATGACCCAGGATTCACAGGCTCTGAAAGTCGCCCAGCGTCTGCTCTGTGCCTCCCTCTCTCTGTGCTTGTTTCATCCTCTCTAACTACAGTGCAGCTGGCAGGAAACATGGCTGCCATGGCCTCCAGACTCATGTCTTCCCATCTTTACCTTGGGAAAGAAAAAGGCCTTTTTCCTTTGCTTCCAGCTTACAGAGTCCCAAGAAAGTTCTCTTATAGGCTCAGCTTGAGTCACCTGCACTCTCCTTCACAAATCACCATGGGCAAGGTGACACAGTTCTGCAGTTTGCTCAGTTTGGGTCAAGGTCTCACCTCCAAACCTGGCCTGATGATGGAGATGGAGGATCAGATAAGCAGACAGCAGATGGCAGCTGTCATCTGATTCATGGGGTACCATTTTATAAAGAAATATCAGGTGCCATTTCCCATCGAAGGACAGTGTGCTGGTAGACAAGGGAGAAGTAGTCACCATATACAAATAAGATCAATTCACATAGGTGTTTTGCCACATGTTTTCTGACATATTCCATTTTGTCCATGTTTACGACATAACTTCAATGATAATAGTATTTAATGGCAGAACAATGTTTTATTCTGCAATACAGCTATGAAGACTGGTAGTGACCATGAGGACAAGAGCCACACACTAAGGTTGGCAGAGCAAGAAGACAGAGGACACCCAGATGCTTGATGGCATCCTAGAGTTGCTGTTGCAACCCTGTGTTGCCAACTCTAGATAGACTTCTATACTGGGGAAAAATAATCCCTAGTTTGGCTAAACCACAGCCGTCAAACTTCACTTACATGAAGCCAAGTGCAGATCCTTGTAGTCAGACTTCCTAACAGCCTTTGGTTGCTAAAGGTAGGTCGGCAAACTTACCATCAGTGGGAAGGGAAGGGGAGAGTGATGATAGAAACCCAAGAGAGGCAGAAAGGGAAGCCGAAATAAAGGAACTTGTAGCCTAATTTTTTTTTTTAAAGAGTTGAAGGAAACTGACCCATAGAACATCCAGGAATCAGCATGACAAGGTCGCAGGAGAGCAGGAATAACAGTCACAGCTGAAGGGATCAGAGTCAGAGGCTGTATCCAAGACTTCTTTGATCCTATGCAGTATGAAGGGTTCCAGAAATCTCTAAGTGCTCCCAGTTTGGGTAATGAAAGTAGCTGAAGTTGAGAGCCAGGAAGCCTCTCAAAAGATTGCCATGCAGCCAAAGGCCTCCCACAGAGCACAGAGGCTGAGGCAGAGACTTGAGTGGAATGAGCAAGGGACCCATGAAGGTCAGCTGAGCACTCTTCCCCCGGAGCGTCCCCTTGTACCTAGACAACATCTTAGGAAAGAGGAAATAGAGGGGAGGCCTCTGGAAGAGAGAAACAGCTCTCCTGGGGCATTTGAACATTAAATTGACTAAGCTTTATCCACAATTAAGCTGTTTTAAACCCTGACAAGACTGTTTGGGACATTATTTTTAACTGGTAAGGAGAAAAACTGTCCAGTAATAAGAGTCTTCTAAGGTATTCTAGTTCAATTACAGAGACTTTAATAAATGTTTTGTAAGATCAGTGTAACCTGGTTCTCTGTACTCTCAATGAATCCTCAACAATAAAAAATAATTTATATTTCTGAGTCATAGCGTGTACATTTGGCTGTCCCCCAGCTCTTCCCACACATAGATCTTTCTTTCTTTCTTTCTTTCTTTTTTTTTTTTTTGAGACAGAGTCTCCTTTTAGAGTGCCGTGACGTCATAGTTCACAGCAACCTCAAACTCCTGGGCTCAAGCGATCCTCCTGCCTCAGCTGCCCGGAGTGTTATCTTTTCTTTTCATTGCACTGAATCAACAGACAGAGTAGACAGGTGCACTTTTTCACCGTGAAAAGAGGTTACTTTCTTTTTTTTTTTTTTTTTGAGACAGAGTCTCACTTTAGAGTGCTGTGACGTCATAGTTCACAGCAACCTCAAACTCCTGGGCTCAAGCGATCTTCCTGCCTCAGCTGCCCGGAGTGTTATCTTTTCTTTTCATTGCACTGAATCAACAAACAGAGTAGACAGGTGCACTTTTTCACCGTGAAAAGAGGTTACTTTTTTTTTTTTTTTTTTTTTGAGACACAGTCTCATTTTGACGCCCTAGGTAGAGTGCCCTGGCATCATCGCACACAGCCACCTCAAACTCCTGGGCTCAAACGATCCTCCTGGCTCAGTTTCCGGCGTAGCTGGGACCACAGGCGCCTGCCACCACGCCAGGCTATTTTTAGAGACGGGGTCTCGCTCTAACTCAGTCTGGAACTCCTGAGATAGAGCGATCCACTTGCTCGGCCTCCCAGAGTGCTGGCATTCCAGGCGTGAACCACTGTGCCTGGCCCTGCTACTGTTATTTTTTAGTTAGGGACACATCCAAAGTACTGCCTCCTCTGCAAACCCAGTTTGAAACCCAGTACCACATTTCCCAGAATACTTGACGAGAATCGCCTGTCCTCAATGGAAAGGGGAAATGCGGGAGTTTGGTGCTACGGAAAGGACGCAGAACGTCTGTTTTCTACCAAGGGCTGGTGCTTTCTTAACGCCCGGTCCAAGTTGGTCTGGAACCTGGCCAGCGGCAGACACCGGCTCTGGCCCCCAGACCTAGGCACAGACCAGCAGAAGGGAAACCGCACAGAGGCCAGTGGTGAGCTGCTCCTAGCCGGGAGGTGCACGGGGCGGGGGCGCGGAAGACCCGGCCTAGGGCGCCAGGCTGCTTGCTCCGGGCGGTCGGAACAGGCTAGGACGTGCGCACCTGCAGACCCCACTCACGGAGTACAGGGTTCGGGTCCCACCTCAGCTCTGTAGGGGAGGTTTTCAGGACCCCGCAGCTTAGAAAATGGGTTTAGCACTCTTCACTGCTTGGAAATGGGCGCCCCGGGACCTCCGAGTCCTTTGAGGGCTTGCTCGAGACTACATTTCCCAGAACGCTCCGCAGTAATTGACAGCTCTATCGCCCTATGAGCAAGGAAGACTCCTAACCATGGAAACTGGAAGACCAATGGCAACATGGCAGGGGCGGTATTTTCCGGCTCCCGGCTGTGGAACGCGGAGTCGCATTTATGTCACCACAACCCTCGCCTGGACTCCTGGCCGGGCTCTAGCAGGGACCGCCTCTGCGTTCCGGCTGGGTGCGGCTCGGCGGCAGAGGACGCTCACTCCCTCCGGCGTCCCCGCCAGGCCCGGGGGCGGTGAGTGACGCGAACTGGAGGCGGTGTCCCCCGAGGGGCGTGTGCCGGCCGCCCCCAGTTCGGCTTTCCCCGCCGTGGCCCTGCGCCGGCCTTCTGGATCCCCAAGCCTTGCCCAGGTGTGGGGAGCAGTAGCTAAGGTTCTGTCCCGACTTTGGGATGACGTGCCCTCTCAGAGTCCTAGCCCCTCGGCGGCGGTCGTGGGTGTCGCCCGCTGTGCTGACCCTCTGCCCGCCGCGGCCCGCTGCTGTGAGTGCCGAAGGGCAGACCGGGCCGGACTCGGGGAAAGGACCCTGGGCGGAGCTGAGATGTGTGTGACCACTGCCGGGCCCCCTCGTGCCCCCCTGCACGTGAGCCCTGCAGCTGCGTTCTGTGATGCATGTAGAGACAAAATCACACTCAAAACTCTGGCCGTGACGACTTCCTAATGGCATTATTGCTGTTAAGATTTTAAACCAAGGCTCGGCGCCTATAGCTCAACCAGCTAAGGCGCCAGCCACGTACACCTAAGGTGGCGGGTTCAAATCCCCAGCCCGGACCCGCCAAACAACAATGACAGCTACAACCAAAAAATAGCCGGGCGTTGTGGCGGGCGCCTGTGGTCCCAGCTACTTGGGAGGCGAAGGCAGGAGACTCGCTTGAGCCCAGGAGTTGGAGGTTGCTGTGAGCTGTAATGCCATGGCACTCTACCCAGGGGGACAGCTTGAGGCTCTGTCTCAAAAAAAAAAAAAGATTTTAAACCAAATTAAATGTGTTCCTACAGTCTTTGGGTCATTAAAGACTTAATACTTTATAAATGGCGAATAGCAATGTCTATAAACGTGTTTCTGAAGAAAGTTGTGCATTAGTAGTAAACAGGTGATTTGATCAGTGGGACAAACGGTGTGAAAGAGTGAAACCTCCGCTGCCGGGTCTGGAACTTCCTCCGCTGAAATGCAGAATTCTTTGTAGCTGGGGCTCATGCAGCTGGCTGACTCATGTTTGTTTATGTTGGAAACTCTCTAAGAGGAAAAAACGTTATCTTTTATGTTGTTGTTGTTGTTTATGAGGCAGAGCCTCAAGCTATCCCCCTGGGTAGAGTGCCATGGCATCACAGCTCACAGCAACCTCCAACTCCTGGGCTCAAGCGGGTCTCCTGCCTCTGCCTCTCAGGTAGCTGGTACCACAGGCGCCTGCCACAATGCCCGGCTATTTTTTGGTTGCAGCTGTCGTTGTTAGGTGGGCCCGGGCTGGATTCGAACCCACCACCTTAGGTGTATGTGGCTGGTGCCTTAGCTACTTGAGCTACAGGCGCTGAGCCGGTTTTTTTGTTTGTTTGTTTGTTTACTCCTAATGCCTCGCAACATATTAAGTACTAAATGAATTACTGATCCATCCATTAGTCAACTCTGAGCATCCTCCCAGAAAGTAGTTTTTTCATGATACTGCTGTCAATTTATTAATGTATTAATGATTGGTTTCAATCCCCAAGGGTTGTGTTTTGTGTTATCCCCATCAAATTTACCTTATTTTTACAACCTATCTGTATCTTCTAAAAAAAATCTATGTCTTGGCTCGGTGCCTGTGGCTCAAGCAGCTAAAGCACTAGCCACATACACCTAAGCTAGCGGTTCGAATCCAGCCCCAGCCGCCAAACAACAACGTCAGTTGCAAGCAAAAAAAAAAAAAATCTATGTCTTTTTAACTCTCATTTCTGACTCCATTAAACCTTGAAGTGGAGTGGTGCCCGTCACAGTTCCCTTTGGGTTCTGTGTAGTCTGTCCTTTGAGGTTGACCTCAAATCTATAAGCCAAGAAGAGTCAGCTGCTCTCATTACTAATATGTGTATACTTAAGCCCATAATTTCCTAGCTTATTGAGGGAAATGTAGTTGGAGAAAATTGAAAATTCCAGCAATTGAAATATCTTGCTCATCATGAACAGTTTGTTCCTCAAAAGTCAATGTATCCAAGATTGATGTTCTGTAGGTATGTTTCGGAGGCCAAGGCCTTTCTTAGTGATGGGGAACTTGGCCAATGGAAGGCTCCTGTAAAAACAGAATAAGAGAAGCAATCCTCCTGTGTTGACAGAATTTACCTCAGAGATGTTCTAATCAGGGGGGTTTGTTTGGCATACTGGGGGCCATCTTTTGATTTTCAGACAATGGTGAGAATATCTAGGGAGCTACTGATGCATATTGAGGTCTCCTGCTTTAGGAACGGATGACCTTTGATGATGTGGCTGGGGACTTCAGGGAAGAGTGATTTACCCAGACACTGCTTAGAAAATCCCCTTCAGGGATACCACCCCACCACACAATTAGAAGAATGGGCTCTCAAAGGGTAAGGATGCTACTTTTCTGTATTTATTTTATTATACTGTATTTTAAGAGACAATGTCTTACTCTGTCATCCTCACCCAGGCTGGAGTACAGTGGCATGACCACAGCTCACTGCAACCTACAATTCCTGAGCTCAAGTGATCCTCCTACCCTCACCTCTTAAAGTGCTGGGATTACAGGCATGAGCCACCACACCTAGCCACTACTCTTTCTTACATTTAAAACTTAGATGTTTTGAGAGGATCTGACTCTGTGTAGTCTCTGGGATATTGGTTACTTAGAGTTCCAGGCCTCTGTGAGATTGTTGCCCACAGCAGAGAAAAAACAACTTCTGTCTTCGTGATACTTCGGCTCGCAGATGTCTTTGACATTGATTGGCTTATTAATGTCTCTCTATAATTTTTTGATATATGTGTTACCGGCTAAGAACGCTGAGACTCAGAAGTTAAATGGCAGAAGTCCAACTGAGGTCTTTGTGAAAAAGGAGAAGCTGTCCCATGGTGTTTTTGCCTAAAACAAACATTTCCTGTGTTCTTACTAAAATACCATGGCTTCCCCCTTGCTTTACTACATATATATTAAACAAGTACTATTTACTAATGAAAGAAAACACTGGCTGAGCGCAGTGGCTCATGGCTGTAATCCTAGCATTCTGGGAGGCTGAGCTGGGAAGATCCCTTGAGCTCAGGAGTTCAAGACCAGCCTGAGCAAGAACAAGACTCTGTCTCTAGTGAATAGAAAATTATCCAGGAGTGGTGGCAGGTGCCTGTAGTTGCAGCTGCTCAGGAGGCTGAGGCAGGAGGATCACTTGAGCCCAGGAGTTTGAGGTTATAAGCGAGGATGACATCACTGCCCTCTAGCTGGTGTGACATAATGAGATCTGTCTCAAAAAAAAAAAAAAAGAAAGAAAGAAAACAAGAAGGAAAAGACAAGCAAAATGAAAACAAAAGTCATTCTTAATCCTACAGCTGAAGAGTTAATGGTGAATGGGTGGAGGGAGGGTGATTGGCGGGGTCACCTCTATGGTTTATCTTTCAAGGGTACAAGTGAATCTTTCTAAAAGTAGAATATAAACATCTTAACACAATAACTATGAAAATGACATAAATGCTATGTTAACCAGTTTGATGAAAGTATTTCAAATTGTATATGAAAACACCACACTGTACCCCATGATTGCATTAATGTACACAGCTAACATTTAATAAAAAAAGAGTTACTATCCAGCCAGCCTTTTTCTAAGCAAATATGAAATTTACAAAAACATACACGAAAGAATAATATTGAATTATACTGTATATTCAGTTGTATATCCTACTTTCTCACACGTTATATTGTGAATATACTTTGACAATAAATATCTTTTTGTACATTACTTAAAATAACCACCTAATATTTTGTAGTATGGAATATAATATTTTGTTATATGAAATAGAATATTACATCAAATCATATATATGGCTTTTTTTTTTTT
>NW_003852672.1:807017-814299 GCF_000181295.1 Otolemur garnettii | reverse complement strand
TCTTGCCTCAGCCTCCCAAGTTGCTGGGACTACAGGCACCCACCACAATGCCCAGCTATTTTTTGTTGCAGTTGTCATTGTTGTTTAGCTGGCCCGGACTGGGTTCAAACCCACCAGCCTCGGTTTATATGGCTGACGCCGTGACCACTGTGCTATGGGCTATTTTCTTACCTATAAAAGTGCTTCTAGTTTGGGTGGTGCCTGTGGCTCAGTGGAAAGGGCACCAGCCTCATATGCCGAGGGTGGCGGGTTCAAACCTGGCCCCAGACAAACTGCAACAAAAAATAGCCGGGTGTTGTGGTGGGTGCCTGTGGTCCCAGCTACTCGGGAGACTGAGGTAGGAGAATCACCTAAGCCCAGGAGTTGAAGGTTGCTGTGAGCTGTGTGACTCAACGGCACTCTACTGAGGGCGATAAAATGAGACTCTGTCTCTATAAAAAAAAAAAAAAAAAAGTGCTACTAGTTTTACTTGGTTCAATCAAATATAATTATTCCTTTGTTGTGGGACATTTAGGTCATTTCCAAATTTTCACCAGAGATGATGAACATCTTTTAGCTAATTATCTTTTTTAAAAGTTTTGTTTATTGAAGTATAATTTGTATCATTTCCTTAGAATTCCCAGAATTAGAGTTGCTGGGTCAAAGACTAGATACATCCCTAAAAACCTCTGTAAGTTGACAACCCAAAGGACTATAACAAACTGGTCTACATATAGAAGTGGTCAACATGGGGAACTAGGCTTACTGTACTGATACATATATGTGGCAGTATGCGAAAATCAGGAAAACTTAAAGAGGTTGTCAGTGTAGAGAGGTGGTCAACTATGGATGTTCTGCTGTATTTAATACTTTGCCAGTGCCTTCTAAGAAGATTGATCAATTTATTCTCACATGCATGATATCAAAGTATCTATTTCTTTATATTCTGCCTATCATAGTGGGTATGATAATATAAGACTTGGGATAAAATAAAAGTGATTAATAACATTTAATGAGGGCCTATCATTTAATCCTCACAACCACCATGTGAGGTGGGTCTTATTCTTATTTCTATTTTATCAATGAATATGCTGAAACACAGAGTTTAAGTAATTTTACTAAAACCACACAGTTTGTAAGAGGCTGGGTTAGGATTCGATCCCAGGCAGTGTGACTCCTACACTATACTCATATTGCCTATATGTATCATTGTTTTAATTTGAATTTCCTTAGTTGATGAGGTTAAAGCTTTGTCAGATATTTATAGGCTGCTTATATTTTTTTTCTTTTGTCAATTGCCTGTTTATTTCCATTGCCCATTTATTTTTTCTTAGCAAATGTTTGTCTTGGTTGGGCATAGTGGCTCACACCTATAATTCCAGCACTCTGGGAGGCCAAGGCAGGTGGCTTGAGCTCACAGATTTGAGACCACCCTGAGCAAGAGCAAGACCCCATCTCTAAAAATAGCCGAGTGTTGTGGCAGGTGCCTATAGTCCCAGTTACTAACGAGGCTGAGGCAAGAGTAACATTTGAGCCTAAGAATTTGAGGTTGCTGTGAGCTATGACTCTATGGCACTCTACTGAGGGTGACAAAGTGAGACTGTCTCAAAAAAAAAAAACAAGTGTTTGTCTTTTTCTCATGGCTATATCTGCTGTTTCTCTTCTGGAAAAATGTTAAGCCCAACATTATAGTTAACTTCCTTGATTCTTTCTAAGGGTGAGGTCATGGCAGCTTTGTTCCTGATAAAATTCTCTCTCCACATGAAATTAGACTTGTGCCTTCAGAAATGAGTTATTGTGCTTGCTTTAGAGTTTCTATCACTCGAGTCTGGTTTGTTTTGTTTTGTTTTTAATAGGAGGAAAGGGCTTTTCTCTCAGCCTCCTGGGGAGATCACCCTGCCTTATCCCCTTACCATGGCTGCCTGTTAAATGAGACAAAACACATGTTGGAGTTCCCCTGATGTTCTCCCTACCTGGGAAGGGAAAAGGTCTGGATGTTGGTCAGGCCTTGTATAGCTGGTTCTGAATAACGTCCTGTGTTCACTTTCCTGTGCAGGATTTCTAGACCAAGTGTAATCTCCCAGCTGGCACAGAAAGAAGAGCCATGGGTCCTTCCACTGCGACACTTTGGGACAAGGAAGACCCCGGGGGAAAGTCACTCAGGTGAGTTATGGATGCTTCCAGTGGGAGGAAATCAGCATTTCAGCTTGTATTTACATGAAGAATGTGGAATGCTGTCCTAAATGTTTATTCTTACTATTAGAAGTTTAAATTTTGCCTCTTGGGCAGTCAGTAATCAAAGAAAGTCTTCATTTTGACTAAGTGTTTCACTTTGTGTAAACTAACATATTTGCAAGAGTTGTCCAGTTTTGACAATATGTGGTATATATCTTGAAGAATATCAAGATTACCTCAAGATTCATATGGCTTCTTAAAAAGAGTTTAGGAATTCGTGTTTTCTGTAAGCTCCATGGACTTGATTAAATAAACTTTTCACAAAGTAAAAAACAGAGTGATTGGATCAAGTTTAGCCTGCTGCAGAAACAGTAATTTTTTTTTTTTAGACAGTCCTACTATGTCACCCTTGGTAGAGTGCCATGGCATCACAGCTTATAGCAACCTCAAACTCCTGGGCTTCAACAATTCTTTTGCCTCAGCCTCCCAAGGAGCTAGGACTACAGGTGCCCACTACAACACCTGGCCATTTTTTGTTGCAATTGTCATAGCTAGCCCGGGCTGGGTTCAAACCCACCAACTTTGGTGTATGTGCCTGGCACCATAACCACTGTGCTATGGGTGCCAAGCCAGAAACAGTAATTTTAATCTTTCTTAGTACTTTCTGATGTTTTTTTCCTGATAACTGATAACTTTATTCTCTGTTACTTCTGTTAATTTTTCAGACTTTGAGTACCAGGTGGCAAAACTCAATCAGAACATTTCTGAAACAGAACAATGTGGAATGTCCTCGGGAAGGACCAATAAAAATACTGCTCACACTCCTAGTTTGAGAGGAAGCTGGGAGAGGGACCGTGAATTAGAAGGGCAACAGGAAGCCCTTCCAGGAGAGGTCCAGCAGGAGCCCTTTTCACAGGAGATGGATTTAAACAAGCTCCTGGATGGATATGTGAGAAACAAGCCTGTGTGTACAGAATGTGGGAAAAGCTTTAACCAGAGTTCCTATCTTATAAGACACCTAAGAACCCATACAGGTGAGAGGCCTTACAAATGCATCGAATGTGGGAAAGGCTTCAAACAGAGTTCAGACCTTATCACTCACCACAGAACACACACAGGAGAGAAGCCGTACCAATGCAATGGGTGTGAGAAAAAGTTTGGCGACAGCTCGACACTTATTAAACATCAGAGAACCCACACAGGTGAAAGACCCTATGAGTGCCCAGAGTGTGGAAAGACTTTTGGGAGGAAGCCACACCTCATAATGCACCAAAGAACCCACACAGGAGAGAAGCCCTACACGTGCCTCAACTGTCATAAAAGCTTTAGTCGAAGTTCAAATTTCATCACTCACCAGAGGACCCACACCGGGGTGAAACCTTACAGGTGTAATGACTGTGGGGAGAGTTTTAGTCAGAGCTCAGATCTGATTAAGCACCAACGAACACACACAGGAGAACGGCCCTTTCAATGCCCAGAGTGTGGGAAGGGCTTCAGAGATAGTTCTCATTTCGTGGCTCACATGAGTACTCACTCAGGAGAGAGGCCTTTCAGTTGTCCCAACTGCCATAAAAGTTTCAATCAGAGCTCACATCTGGTAACACACCAGAGAACACACACAGGGGAGAGACCTTTTAAGTGTGACATCTGCGGGAAAGGGTTCACTGACAGTTCTGCTCTCATTAAGCACCAGCGTATCCACACTGGAGAAAGACCCTACAAATGTGGGGAGTGTGGGAAGAGCTTCAATCAGAGCTCCCACTTCATCACCCATCAACGGATCCACTTAGGAGACAGACCCTACCCATGTCCAGAATGTGGCAAGACCTTCAATCAGCGGTCCCATTTTCTCACACACCAGAGAACACATACAGGAGAAAAACCTTTTCACTGTAGTAAATGTGACAAGAGTTTCCGTCAGAAAGCTCATCTTTTATGCCATCAAAACACTCATTTGATTTAGGAAATAGTGTTTAGCAGATCTGCTACTCCCTTCCAAATTTCTGTTGCTACTATCTTCAAGTACCCCAAATAGAGATATCCTAGACTTCGGTGGCTCAAGTTGAGCCTTGATCTCTTCTCTCTCTTTCTTTTCTTTGTTATAACAGGATAAACTTAAAGGGTCCAGATAATTTTCTGAACACAAAAGGCATTCCTTCAGTGTGTGACTGATGTAAGACAGGCAGGTGCCTGGTGACTAAATGAGAAGTGAGAGAAATGTAGCCTAGAGATCCCATGTGAACCACCAAGTGCAAAGTAGATGCACAATAAATAAATGATCACGTTATTAATAATGATGAATATTTGAAGTCTCATATAAAGCCTATAATGCAGTACCTAGCCTTCAAAAGACATTCAATAGCAGCTTGGTTGTTTATATCAGCCTTATTACTCAATAAAGACTTTATTACTATAGCACTCTCAAGGTCAAAACTTGCAAGAAATTAGGCTGGGCACAATGGCTCATGCCTGTAATCCCAGCCCTCTGGAAGGCCAAGGCTTGAGCTCAGGAGTTCAAGACCAACCTGAACAAGAGTGAGACCCCCTCTCTACTAAAAACGAAAAACTAGCTATCTGTAGTCAGAATGCTGAGGGAAGAGGATCACTGGAGCCCAGTAGTTTGAGGTTGTTGTGAGCTATGGTGACACTACGGCACTCTACCCAAGGTACAGAGACTCTTCTCAAAGAAATTTTTTTTTCACTTAAAAAAATTAAATACATTTTAAAAAGAAAGAAAGAAATTAGGTTGGAGCTAGGTTTGGGGTCTGAAACTGTCTCCCAGTCCAGTGCTGCACAGGCATTAGTCACCAGATGTCCCACTGCCATGACAAGACACAACTGTCTCACAGGATGCTGGCAGTCTTGTGACTTAGAGGCTGAAAGAGTGTTGGAAGCTCTTTGAACGGCAGTGTAGGTACTTCTGCCAAAGGTTTGCCACCCTCAGAGGCATAGAAGATACTATGTGATGAAGAAGTCAGAGGGGTGTGGAAGAGGACTGTAAAACTGTGAAAGCAAAGTCACTGAAAATGTCAAGTGATGTTATTAGGGTCTTTCCTGGCTTTTAGCTTTGGGAAGCAACACTTGTTTTCTAATTTGCTGGGGAATTGGTCATTTAGTTTTAGGTTAATGCAACCTGCTGGTCTTTCAGGGCCATTCTTTTTTTTTTTTTTTTTTTTGAGATGGAGTCTCACTGTGTCACCCTTGGTAGAATGCTCTGACGTCACAGCTCACAGCAATCTCAAACTCTTGGGTTTAAGTGATTCTCTGGCCTCAGCCTCGCAAGTAGCTGGATTACAGGTGCCTGCCTCAATGCCTGGCTATTTTTGTTGTTGTAGATGTCGTTGTTTGGCAGGCCTAGGCTGGGTTCAAACCCACCAACCCCAGTGTATGTGGCCAGTGCCCTAACTGCTGAGCTACAGGTGCTGAACCTCAGGGCGATTCATTTTATGCACAAGTATATTCTTATATTTAATCAAAATAAATAGACAGAAGGCAGTGTGCTGGAGAGATCACTGATGTAAAAGTAAAGAGCTGAGTCCTGGCTTTGGCTCTTAATTTGGCCAGGCTCTCACTTTCTCTCAGCCCAAGTTATACCTGCCTTGCAAAGTTGTGAGGATCTAATACACACACAACATGTACACACATACATACATGTAAGCACTTTAAATATAAAAGTAACATCTCTAAGTTTAATGTTACAATACAGTTGCTAACATCTTTTTTCCAAGAAATTTTGGCTAATAGGTTGTATTTCTCCAGGTGTCCCATTTTCTCTCATGATAAGGAACTTATGTTTAACTAAGATGTAAGAATGCTAAATGACATGACCTACCATGAATCAGTTGACAGAAGAGCCCGATTTGGCTCCAGGTCACTAGACTTCAGCCTGCAGTTCTCCTCTTCAACAGCAGCCAACTCAGTCCACTGCATGCTGCTGAGACACCACTGCAGGATACATCATGGGACTGGAGGGTCCATATCACATCCGTTCTGCCAGTCTGAATTTGGGAAGATGGAGGAAGTAGCCTAAGTTGTAGGGAGGCTCCATGCTGGGATTCTGGACCCTGATGGAATGAAAGTGGAGGAGTAAAGGCTGGTGTAATCATTTAGGGAGGGAGTTGGGTGGTTATCAATTTTTAGAGAGAAAGAAGGTATATTAAAGTTTTTTCTTTCAAGCCTTCCTACATCAATACAAACTGAATTGTTACATTAGCCTCAGAACAATACTTCATTCTCTTCCATTATATGGAATGCCATCTGAGTGCCGTGGCTCAGGTGAGATGGAACTTACTGTGTTTCCCTGAAAATAAGAACACTGTCTTATATTTATTTTTTCTCAAGAAGACACACTAGGGCTTATTTTCAGGGATGTCTTATTTTTCTTAAGTATAATACAATAATCTACATTTATTCAAATACAGTTAAGTCATCATCTTCTGAAACCTGATGGGGGAGCCGACTTTGTTGGTGGGGCTGGCGCTAGTGATGCGTGAACTCCTTTCCCCTAGCCGTTAGCATGTGCGCAATAGGATACCTGTGACCACGGTAACCACACACACACCCACACAAGTACAAATGGCAGAGAAAGGAGCTGTGGCAAATAAAAGGTATTCCAGTCTTCCTTACTACTCCGCTCAGAAATGCAGGGCGTAGCCGCATAGCTACGCCCATCACTAGGTCTTATTATCTGGGTAGGGCTTATTTTTAACAAACACATAGAAATCCTGCTAGGGCTTATTTTGGGGGTATGTCTTATTTTCGGGGACACACGGTAGCTGATAACCTTAACTCCTTCTTTGAAAGGGTAATTAGATAATTGACTAGGAAAAAAAGAGTCTGTTTAATCCAGTGCAGTGGTTCTCAAAACAAGGAACTTAGACTGATAGTTAGCATCACCTGGGGACTCACTGGTAATGCACATTCTCAGACCCACTAAGTCAGAAACTCTGTATTTTACATGCATGTGTTATAATAAGCCCTCTGGGTGATTGTGACACATACTAAAGTTTGAGAACCACTACTTTGAAAGATGTCTCTGCTATTAAACATCCACAATAACAGTGATTTTGTAATATCAAGTATTCCAGTCAACATTCACATTTCCTTGTCTTTTTTTTTTTTTTTTTTT
>NW_003852672.1:802373-806717 GCF_000181295.1 Otolemur garnettii | reverse complement strand
GACAGGTTGAGGGTCTGTCTCAAAAAAAAAAAAAAAAGCTTTGATCTAAAGTCCTCTCTTCTCCCTCCTCCCACCCCACTCTCCCCTTTCTTCCTTCTTTCCCTCCCTCCTTCCTTTTCTTCTTTCCTCCCTCCCTCCCCTCCTTCCTCTCTCTTTGTCTTTCTGTACCTTTTCTTTTCTTGTAACGTATTTGTTGTAGTGTCTCCTGCAGGTCTCTATTTTGTTATCTCCATCCTATCATATTTTTTTATGCTCCTCTGTCCCCTGCTTTCTGAATAGCAGTAATTGGATCTATAAGCCTGATCATATTCAGATATTTTGGCAAAAATACTCCACGGTGGGATGGGCTTGGTGGCTCACGCCTGTAATCCCAGCACTCTGTGGGGCTGAGGCAGGAAGATTGCTTGATATTGGGAGTCCAAGACTAGCCTGAGTAGAGTGAGACCTCATCTCTACTAAAAAAAGAAAAACTAGACAGGTGTGGTGGACACCTGTAGTCTCAGCTACTGGGAAGGCTGAGGGAAGAGGATCACCTGAGCCCAGGAGTTTGAGGTTGCTGTGCACTATGATACCATGGTGACAAAGTGACAAAAAAAAAAAATGCTCCACAGTGATCTTATGTACTTCCTACATAAGGAAGTACAGTGTCAACCTTGTCTCTCTTCTTATGATGTTATCAGCCGTTGATAATTCCTCATTTTATGTAGGATTACAACGTGGTAATACCGTATTTCTATAGTTTCTTCCTTATTATCTGCAGAGAACTCCCTGTTTGGTTTCCCTGAAGTACAGTTTGCATATGAACAGCATAATAGATCTTGATCAGAACATCTTTGATTTTTAAAATGTTATTTAAATTTTGGCCTCCATGACCTACATCTCTAAGCCCCTTCCAGTGAAACAGTATTCTCACAGGAAATCTCTAAATGCATAAATCTCATAATGACTTTCCTAATGTGCCTTATTGCTGGTCTCCTCCCTCCCCTCTAGCTTGCCTAGGTTACCCATAAAGCAGTGTGCTAGGCTTGGCGCCTGTGGCTCAACCGGCTAAGGCGCCAGCCACGTACACCTAAGGTGGTGGGTTCGAATCCCCAGCCCGGACCCGCCAAACAACAATGACGGCTGCAACCAAAAAATAGCCGGGCGTTGTGGCGGGTGCCTGTGGTCCCAGCTACTTGGGAGGCTGAGGCAGGAGACTCGCTTGAGCCTAGGAGTTGGAGGTTGCTGTGAGCTGTAATGCCATGGCACTCTACCCAGGGGGACAGCTTGAGGCTCTGTCTCAAAAAAAAAAAGCAGTGTGCTAAAGAGCTCAATAGATAATCAAGTGATCCTTTAGTCAAGGAGAGAATCAAACTCACTAGGTAATACTGCCAGTACTGTCCGGGCTGAAGAAGGAGCAGCAGCTACATGCCTATTAGCTGGGAACGATTTTACACCCCTAGTGTGGTAATACGAGAGTATACCATGTTCATTTATTCTATCTACCCTAAATTCAAATATGATCAATCTGTAGACAATGGAAATAATTTGTAAAAATCAAATGAGGTAAGGAAAGAGGCCCCGAGGTGACATAAGGGGTAATTTTGATCAAATCAAGGGGTTTCCTCTCTCCAAGTGTAAGTGTTTTGGCCAGGAGTAGAATCAGAATGAGAAAATACAGAGTTGAGAATGAGTTTCCTCAGAAGTGACATTCGGAGAATTAGCACTGGATTAATGCTAAGAAGTCCTGGAAGGGTGTCCCACAAGAGGGAGCCAATTAGAGACATTTGAGGGAAACAAAAGCAAGGAGTCACAACCCTAACCCATTGTGCTCATTGTCCGTGAGCAACCCTGACGCAGCAGGCAGGATCTGGAAGCAGCACAGAACCAGGGGCTTAGAAGAGCCAGCTTCTACTTCTGCCACAGTTATTTACTAGCCAGCTGTCCTTGGATAGGTCAGTTAATCACTCTAGACTCCAGTCTGTCTGTCAAATCAGACCTTCTAGCTCTAAACATTTACAAAGATCTGCGAGACTCCCCACCCTGTCCACTGTTGGGGCAGGCTCTCCCACATGTGCCCCTTTGTGCCCTGAGAGAATACGGGAGGGCAGCCTTTCCCCAGGCCCCTCTGCACCTCCCACTCCTCGCTTCTCTCTAGGTGTTTTGAGGAAAGGGGAAACCTCCTAGAGTTGTCACATCAGCTCCACACTAAAGACCTCCCACTCTCCACTCTCCTACCCACTTCCTAGTAGTACTTTACAGGCACAAGTTACTTGTTTATACCACATATTATATTGTATTGTATCCTTTTTCACTTTGTTCTTCATGCTGTACATCTACAAGTGTGTTTATCCTGTATGATGCAAGCTCTTGAAGGTAGATGTGTGACTTGCTTGGTGGCCCTCCACCCTGTCCCCATCACCTGCCCTAGCCATGAATGGGGAGCGCTCAGATGCTGCTGGTGAGAGTGTAGGTGACTGCCTTTCTGTTGTCCTCTGCTTCTCCTCCATGACTGGAAGGTTAGTTTCTTGCATATGCTCCACACATCTGCTCTTTCTTACTCCAAAGTAGAGGTCATCACCAAGCCCGGCTTTGCTTCTCAGATTCCTCTCAAACCTGTCTATCAGGCCACTCCATCTCCACACCACTCTTTGGAACAAAACAACCAAAATCTTTTACCTGAATTCCTGCAGTAGCCTCCTAACTGATCTCCCTGATTTTATTTTCTCTTCTGATTTTTCACAGAAACTAGAATGATCTTTTAAAATCCTAAATATAATTACATCACTTCTCTACTTGTTATAACATCCACAGTTTCCCATTGCTTTTAGGTTGAAGATGCAAATCCCTGCCCAGGTCTAAGAGGCCCTTGCAGTGTGGTCCCCTCCCTATTCCAGCCTGTTCTGATGTCACCTTCCCTCTTGCTAGCTGTGCCTCAGCACACTGTGCTTTCTGTTCCTTGGTCACTTGGGCATGTGCTCCTTAAAGCCTTGGTACTAATTATGCCCGGGCTCAGCACCTGTAGCGGCTAAGGCGCCAGCCACATACACCAGGGCTGGTGGGTTCGAACCTGGCCTGGGCCTGCCAAACAATAACAACAACAACAACAACAACAAAAATAGCTGGGCATTGTGGAGGGCACCTATAGTCCCAGCTACTTGGAAGGCTGAGGCAAGAGAATCGCTTAAGCCCAAGGGTCTAAGGCTGCTGTGAGCTGTAATGCCAGGGCACCCTACCAAGGGTGACACAGTGAGACTTTGTCTCAAAAAAAAAAGAAAAAGTTCCTTACCCAGAGCTTTGCATAGGCTCCTATTTGTCAACCAGGTTTCAGCCTAAATTTATCTCTTTACCAAGATTTTCCCTGACTATTGCATCTAAATTAGTTGTCCTCCTGAAACTGTTACTCTCCATCACATTATCCTCTTTGTTTTCATCAAAGTCTTTATACCTGTCTGATAATTTTTTGTTTATTGATTTGTTTTTGGTAAACTCCGTGAAAGGAGGGAGCAATTTTTCTTGTTTCCATTCTTTCCCAGACACTTAGAACAAAGCCTGGTACCTGGCAGGTGGTCAGTAAATCTTCCTGGATAAATTAATGAATTTGTGCTCACAAGCAAGGAACTCATTGTGCTGGAAAAGGGGCAGAGAGAGAAGAAACTGGACAGGTCCATGAAGGTCACACCAAGAAGGTTCTTCATTGCCAAACTGAGGCGTTCAGATCTTACTCTCTGAGGAATGGGGTGTCACTGATGTCATTATAGAAGAGAGACATAATGTTTGAGGAAGGTTGGTTTAGCAGTTATGCATGGTCACATTACAGAGAGAAAATCAGAAGGCTTTAGGAAAATCCATGATGTAAAAGGATTAACACAGTGCCTTTGGTCCAGTAAGTGACCATTATCACCAAGCACCACAGAACTAAAAGGCAAGATCATTAAATTGTCTTTCTACCTCAAAATAATTCTTCTCAGACCCTATCATCATATACCTTGCCTTCCCCATTTGTCAAACTTCCACTCACATGCAGTGATTCTTTGGGCTGTCATGTCCACGCCGGCCCAGCACCCCTCTAGAACTGGGCTTTCGCAGGCCTTTTATTTCCACATCCGAAGGCCTCTTTTTCCCATCCAACAATTCCTTACGTTTCCCATCCAATTAATCCCTTTAATGCCATTTACTGAAGTTTCCTTTTGAAGTTCCCACTCCCCTTGGTGGTTGTGGGGTGGTTCTCCTACATGGTGGCCAGTCCATCTGAAGTCCTTCCCTGGCTCTTCTTCTCCTCACCCCACAACGTTCCAGCTCTTGGTCCCCTTTCTTTCTTCTTTCCTTCTTGTTCTGCACACTAATCTTTTTTTTTTTTTTTTT
>NW_003852672.1:799648-802172 GCF_000181295.1 Otolemur garnettii | reverse complement strand
TTTTTGTTTTTTGTTTTTTTGGTTGCAGCCGTCATTGTTGTTTAGCAGGCAGGGCTGGATTCGAACCCACCACCTTAAGTGTATGTGGCTGGCGCCTTAGCCACTTGAGCCACAGGTGCCAAGCCTCTGCACTCTAATCTTATGACTTCAACCATCATCTCTTGGCACATGGGTCTGGTTTGATCTCTCTCCTCAATTTCAGACCTGTAAGTCCCGATGCTTGGTGGAAACTCCCCAGGGGTGCTCTGCTGCTTCCCAAACCCAGAATCTCCACCTTACAGTCAACTTCTCCCAAACCTTTCCCAGCAGTTCTCTTTCTGCAAATGACTTCACTTTTTCCTATGCACCCTTGCTGGGAGCCCCCTGGTCAGCTGGAATTTATTTTTTCTCTCTTGTTTTCCATATTCTGCAGTAGTTGCTTCTACATTTTTTCTTTTCTAAAAAAATCATAAAAGCATCTTGTGCTTGTTTTAAAACTTTCCAAAAAATACAAAGTAAAAAAAAAAAAATATTGGACATACCTTGTCCTGCTTCATTCCCTTCCCCAATCTCACTCCTATTTCAGCTCTGAAATAGTCTGACCCGCCAGGTCTTGCTTCCAGCTCCTTTTTTCCATCTGCACTGCCATCGTCTGGATTAACGGAATGATTTTCCTTCTGGTGTCCTTTGACTTTTCCTTTCAGTTCAGCTCGACAAACATTTAGGAGTGCCTTATATAGCTCCTCACTAGATCCTAGGGGTACAAAAACAGATAATGTAGTTAAAGGGCGCCACATGTGAGAGCTATTTCGGATAAGTTTGGATAAGTTACTTAGTATCTCTGACCTTTATTTCCTTATCTGTAAAATGAACCTAATCCCATTACCTTCTTCATGGGGTTAAGTGAGGATTAGTGAGATGATACATATAAAACTCTTGGCATAGTACTTAGTACATAGATGTCAGGGACAGCAATGATGATAATCTTTTCATTGGAGGAGCTTAAAGTTTTTCGTTTTGTTTCTTTGTTTATTTTTGCTCATAATATCATGACAAACTAATAGTTTAGTGGAGAGACTTGAAGCATAGGAATTCTCTCTAGGCAAAGAAAGACAGGAAAACCCTTTCAGAAAAGGGAAACAATCAGTTTCATTAAAATTAAAAGGCTAAGGAAGATTGTTGGGAGACTGAGAGGGAAGAGTTTGGACTTTGTCTTCGAAGATAATAATTGCCAAAGTGTGAGTTAAAGAACATCTGTATCAGTCTTAATTGGGGTACTTGCTCAAAATGTGGATTTAGGCCATACACAGTGGCTCCTTCCTATAATCCCAGCACTCTTCAGCTCAGGTGTTTTGACAGCAGATACCTGTCATCTCAACTATTCAGGAGGCTGAGGAAAAAGGATCACTTGAGCCCAGGAGTTTGAGGTTGCTGTGAGCTATGATGAAGCCATGGCATTCTACCCAGGGTAACAAAGTGAGAATCTGTCTCAAAAAAAAAAATTTAGTGGCCTCAACTTTCAAGCCAGCTGATAATTCATAGAGTGGAATATTATACACCAGAGAAATAGATGAACCACTATGCATCAAGACAGATAAGCCTCAAACACTCAATATTGAGTATAAAATGCAATATTAACACATTTAGTAAGAGTCAAAATGCAATAAAAGTAACAAACAGGAAAAACTAAAACTGATGAAAATCAAAGGATGTAGCAATACAAACCAGTAAAGTGGTTAACTAGAAGAGAGGAGAAGGGTGTTGAGTTTCTATTTCTTTCTTTTTTTCTTTTTTTTTTTTTTTGAGACAGAGTCTCACTATGTCTCCCTCCACAGAGTGCTGTGGTGTGACAGCTCACAGCAACCTCAAACTCTTGGGCTTAAGCAATTCTCTTGCCTCAGGCTCCCAAGTAGCTAGGACTACAGGCACCGGCCACAATACCTGGCTATTTTGTTGTTGTTGTTGTTGTTGCAGTTGTCATTGTTGTTTTAGCTGTCCCAGGCCAGGTTTGAACCCCCTAGCGCCTGTATGTGGCTGATGCCCTACCCACTGAGCTATGGGTACTGCCCTACCTATATACTTTTTATTTACAATTTATTTTACAAGAACAAACAGGGAAGTACCAGGACACTTTTCCAGAGACTGACCTTTTCCACTTAAATTTCTTAGAGTTATACTGAGCGGGGAGGGGAAGCAATCCGAGTACAGACAACAGGTCAATCCCCTTCCTTCTCTCTTCATCACACATTCTCTCTCTTTCTCTCTCTCTCTCTCTCTCACACACACACTTTTTCATTTTTCCTTCAGTTAAAACCCAGACAAACCAAAAACACCCTCCCCGTTGTGTATCAACTAGTGCAAATAAATGTCTAGAAGTATAGGTCCACTCTTCTGTAACATCAATAATGCTCATGTAAATGTTTTTTTGTTTCCCAGAAAAAAATGTTTACACATTTTAGATTATTTCCAAAGAGTATGAACATTTTTACGGTTCTCATTAATTGCTGCCAAATCATTCCTAAGAGGTTGACATTTTAGATTATTT
>NW_003852672.1:798352-799603 GCF_000181295.1 Otolemur garnettii | reverse complement strand
ACATTTTAGATTATTTCCAAAGAGTATGAACATTTTTACGGTTCTCATTAATTGCTGCCAAATCATTCCTAAGAGGTTGACATTTTAGATTATTTCCAAAGAGTATGAACATTTTTACAGTTCTCATTAATTGCTGCCGAATCATTCCTAAGAGGTTGCACCAATTTGCAATGTAACAATGTAGTTTCAGAGCACCCTACTCCCTCAAAATCAGTTTTGCTAATTTAATAGACATGATTCTTATAAATTGTTTTTATTTGTATTTCTTTGCTTACCAGTGAGGTTGAACATTTTTTCACGTGTTCGCTCCCTTCTTGTATTTCTTCTATCATTAGTCAAAAACTGACCGTTTGATTTTGAGGAAGTCACTTTTTTTCTTGGTGGCTTCCTTCTCCCTGCCTGTTTCGTTATTTTTTACTTTTTAAGTAACATATGTTCATTTATAGAAATATCAGTAAACACAATTAAGAAAACAAATAATGAAATCACCTGTATTTCACCTTCCAGAGATAATTACTACCACTTGTTGTGTCTCCTTTTAAGCTTTTTCTCTACCAAAAATATTCACAAATATTTCACTTATCCTTTCCTTTCCAAACGAGTTTCCTAATCTGTAGAATGGGAATACTTGTCCTTCAGGTTGATTTTTTTTTTTTTTTGAGACAGAGTCTCAAGCTGTCACCCTGAGTAGAGTACCATGGCATCACAGCTCACACCAATCTCAAACTCTTGGGCTGAAGCGATTCTCTTACCTCAGCCTCCCAAGTAGCTGGGACTAAAGGTGCCCACCAAGACACCCAGCTATTTTGTTGTTGTTGTTGTTGCTGTTATTGCAGTTCTCATTGTTCTTTTAGCTGGCCCAGGCCGGGTTTGAACCTGTCAGCCTCAGTGTATGTGGCTGGTGCCCTACCCACTGAGCTATGGGCGGCTGCCCAGGTTGATATTTAAATGAGCTGGTACATATGAAAGGGTTTTATAAAGTACAGGATGTTATAGAAATGCAATTGCTTTTCTTATAACAATAAAAACAATTCCTTCCTTTTGCCAACAGAATGACGATCCTTTGTTCCCTGAATTTAGTCAGCCCTCCCAGTATAATTTCTTCTCACTAGAATGACTTCTTACTTCAATTCCTCCTAATAAGCTACTCTCTACTGTTTTTTATAAAATTCCATATTAAAGTATGCAAAATGTTATAAATATTGCTGCAATGAACCACACACCAACTAGAAGCTTAAGAAAAGAGTTTGG
>NW_003852672.1:792123-796552 GCF_000181295.1 Otolemur garnettii | reverse complement strand
TCTCTTTCTGTAAAGTATTTCCAGGTCTCTTACCTCAAGCACAATTTCATATTGTATTACAGTCATTTGTGTACTTGTCTCAAGGACAGTGACTATGTTTAACTCAATTTTTTTTTTTTTTGTAGAGACAGAATCTCACTTTATTGCCCTCAGTAGAGTGCCATCACACAGGTCACAGAGACCTCCAACTTCTGGGCTTAGGTGATTGATTCTCTTGCCTCAGCCTCCCGAGTAGCTGGAACTACAGGCACCTGCCACAACGCCTGGCTATTTTTTTTTAAAGGCTAAATTTAATGACAATAACAACGTTTAACATAAGAACTTAGAACAAAAACCTCATAAAGAACATATGAAGATAAATACATTCAGAAAAGAATTCAAGAAGTTAACTGATCAAAGCATTCTATAAAAGACATACTTCTATCTGGCAATGTGAAGGTTACTTTCTTTGCATTATTACTATTATTATTGCTTAATATTTCATTGCAGAAATTGTCTAATTTCTTTCCGGCTATTTTTTTGTTGCAGTTTGGCCAGAGCCGGGTTTGAACCTGCTACCTTTAGGTATATGTGGCCGGCACCCTGCCCACTGAACCACAGGCACTGCCCTATGTTTAACTCAATTTTATGCTCTTGTTAGTACTAGTACACTTTTCCTAAATCTTTATTGAATCAAATCATATTCTTTCACTGCTTATAAAACCTGAAATTGTTTCCTGTTGTCCACAGAAGAAAGTGGAATCTCTCTTAATGTAGAGGTAAGGAACTACCATGGGCTCTGGAATCAACCCTCCTTTCCTGCCTCTTTTCCTGGGATGACCCTGCTTCTGCCCCAGACACTGGATTCTTTGTCCACAATACACTCTAGTAATGGTTGGCTTTTCTCTCTGCAGCCAGGATGGCAGGTTGTTCCACTCATTTTAGTTGCCTATCAGATTCTTTAAAAGACAATCTATGGATCCTGAAGCCAAAGCTCACTTTTATTACTGAGCAAGGCTTTTACCCTGAACCTGTCATTTGTATACTGAAAGTACATACATTTTTTTGTCCACATGACTTGGGTTCAACTGAAGAAACCTGAAGCATTGAAACTTGAGCACCTAAGCCTTAGTCTAGACCCCAGCACGAATATCCTACCCCTGCAGTTAGAGGTATATTATAAACAATACTGCATATCAGGCCCAACTCCACATTTTATCTATGATAATTTGTTGTTATTGTTGTTGACACAGAGTCTTACTCTGTCACCATGGGTAGAGTGCCCTGGCATGAGTATAGCTCACAGCAACCTCAAACTCCTGTGCTCAAGAGATCCTCTTGCCTGAGCCTCCTGAGTAGCTGGGACTACAGGTGCCCGCCACAATACCCAGCTATTTTTTTCTATTTTTAGGAGGGACGGAGACTTGCTCTTGCTCAGGCTGGTCTTGATCTCTCAGCCTAAAGCAATCCTTCCACCTCCACCTCCTAGAGTGCTAGAATTACAGGTGTAAGCCACCATGCCTGGCCTATGTCTAATTTATTTAAGTCTGTAAATATTCATTACTCACCTATTATATCCAGGCCTAGTCCAGGGTGCTGGGGATATGGGCAAGGCATTTGTCTCCAGGGGCACAGAGAGTAGCTGGGGGAAACAGACACATTGTTTCAATCACAAACAAGTAACTGTCAGCCAGAGAAGGGCTCCCCTTGGAGGAGGTGTCACTAAGCCAATTGGTGCATAAACGGGTAGATGAATATAAGACAATCTTGAAATAAAGCTTCACATGTAAGTTCTGCCCCTAAGACATAAGACATTCTAATTCATGGGGGTGTGGCCAATGATTTCATCAAACTGAACAGAGGGATACTTGTTCAGAGAACTTGTCTTGACAGCTAGGAGGAAGTTAGAAACTAGGCTTCCCGACCACACTGGACACGTCTCAGTGAACTCACTGGAGTTGAGGGAGAACGCCGCTGCGTAGCTGTGTGTCTCTTGCTGTCTCTGTGTTGGTCTCTGCATCTCTTGAGGGTGACTGACATCCCCACAGCCGGATATCATGGCCCTGCACTGGCAATATCAGTGTGATCGCTAGTCGCCTGCAATCTCATGGGAGGACCACTTCTAGAGGAGCCCATGGGGAAGTGGCATTCCACAAAGGATGTGCACTCTTACCACTGAAATGTCCATCCCAAAGGGAACAAGGGCAATGAAGGAAGAAGATATTTATAACCCTCTCACCTGAAGTGTCCACATAGTCCTCACCTGGCACCCACAGTACTTGAGGAGAGAGGAGGCCACCTCCTCTGCCCAGGGGAGGGCATCTTTCCAAAGAAATTCCACTCAGACTTTTGAAAGTCATGTGTCTTTGCTCTTTGGGATGCCTGGAGTGAAGTGAGCAGGGCAGGAAGCTGGGTACAGCCCATGCCCACCACTTTCATGACTTCCTGCTCAGTTGATTTCACTTTCCCAACTTGGACCTTTTCTCACCAGCCTTGCTTAAGTACCACTTCTTCTAGAAAGCTTTCTTATATAGTCTAATAAAGGTCAACATTTTTTTGTTTGTTTTTTTGAGACAGAGTCTTGTTGTGTCACCCAGGCTAGAGGGCCATGGTGTCAGCCTGACTCACTATAACCTCAAACTCTTGGGCTCAAGGGATCCTTCTGACTCAACCTCCCAAGTACCTGGGACTACAGGTGCCTGCCACAAACCCTAGCTAATATTTTTGTGTAGTAGAGATGGGGTCTAACTCTTGCTCAGGCTGATTTCAAACTCCTGTGCTCTCAGAGTACTGGGATTATAGAGACAAGCCCCCCAACGCCTGACCAAAAGTCCCCTTCTATTTTTTTGAGACAGAGTCTCAGTATGTCACCCTTGGTAGAGTGCCATGGCATCACAGTTCACAGCAACCTCCAACTCTTGGGCTCAGCGATTTCTCTTGTCTCAGCCCCCCAAGTAGCTGGGACTACAGGTGTCCACCACACTGTCCAGCTATTTTTTTATTGTTGTTGTCATTGTTGTTTATCAGGCCCGGGCTGGGTTTGAACCTGCCAGCCCCAGTATATGTGGCTGGTGCCCTAATCACTGAGCTACAGGTGCCAAGCTCCCCCACCCCGGCTTTTTTTTTGAGACAGAGGCTCACCTTGTTTCCTCTGGTAGAGTGCCATGGTGTCATAGCTCACAGCAACTTCAAACTCTTTGGCTCAAGCAATTCTCTTGCCTCAGCCTCCAGTGTAGCTGGGACTACAAGCGCCCTCCACAATGTCTAGCTATTTTTAGAGATGAGGGTCTTGTTCTTGCTCAGGCTAGTCTTGAACCTGTGAGCTCAGGAAATCCACCTGCCTTGGCCTTCCAGAGTGCTATGATTATAAGCATGAGCCACCCTGCCTGGCCTCAAAAGTCCCCTTCTTATCTGTGTTCCCCATCGCCGTCTTGATGCCTGAAGGCCCTTGAGAGTGCTTTGCCATGTCTGTGTCTGCCTTAGTCCATTTTTGTGTTGCTGTAAAGGAATACCTAAGTCTGGTGAGGCTGGGTAATTCATAAAGAAAAGATGTTTATTTCACTGTACAAGAAGCATGACACCAGCATCTGCTTCTGGGGAGAGCTTCAGGCTGCTTCCACTCGTGGCAGAAGGCCAAGGGGAGCCAGTCTGTATAAATCACACGTTGAGAGAAGCAGCATGTGCATAAGAGAGAGACCGAGAGAAAGGGAGACCTGCCTCCCCTCAGACCCTACCCCCCACACTGGGGGTGAAATTTCCACGTGAGACTTGGTAGGACCAGACAAACCATACCCAAACTGTAACAAAGTCCATCACATTCTTGGTGGCTACCCCCTCACAAAGTTTCACTCAGCTGCCTAGGTAGCCACAACCACAGTTGGAAGTGGCACATCATGGAGAATAATGTGCACATACATGGGCTTCAGATCAAATGCAGTTTGAATCCTGGCTATGTCACTTGTTGTGTAATCTTTGGGAAATTGTTAACTTTCCCAAGTCTTGGTCTCCTCAGCCTTAAATTGGAGAATTGTAGGACGATTCTAGCTCTTAGCTCACAGAGGTAAGATGAAGGGTATCAAATACTAGTGTGCTGTGAGAGGATCTGGGAGGCTGAGGTAGATGGGTCGTTTCAGCTCAGGAGTTTGAGACCAGCTTGAGCAAGAGCAAGACTCTGTCTCTCCTAAAAATAGAAAAATTATTTTTTTGTTGTAGTTGTCATTGTTGTTTTTAGCAGGCCCAGGCCAGCTTGGAACCCGCTAGCCCTGGTGTATGTGTCCTGCACCCTAACCACTGAGCTGTGGGTGCTGCAGTCCCAGCTACTTGCTAATAATATCAATTAAAAAGCAACAATAGAAAAGGGCAGTGCCTGTGGCTCAAGGCGTAGGGCACTGGCCCCATATACCCTGGTGGGTTCAACCCAGCCCAAAACTGCAAAAAAAAAAAAAAAAAA
>NW_003852672.1:790282-791745 GCF_000181295.1 Otolemur garnettii | reverse complement strand
GGAAGCTGGTTGTCACTGAGAGGAAAGTGCTGCTGTTCTGTGGAGCAGCAGTGGTACCCAGAGGAATTGAACCTTCATGGTCCCCTTGTCCTGTTCTCTCTTGCCACAGTTCTAGTCTGTATATTCCTTTACAGGGGTGTCCAGCCTACTGCCCATGGGCCGCATGCTGATTTTGTGAGGACTGTTTGCTCATCTGGAGTGTCAGACAGCATGAAATGTATGCACGGACCTATATTTTGCTAATCAGCTTTGTTACGTTTGTGTACTTACTGTGTGGTTGAAGACAACTCTTATTCTTCCAATGTGTGGCAGAGGAAAAAAAGGTTGGACACACTGTAAAGTATACATAGTATAATGAAAGCCTCCCTTCTAGCTGTTTCTCCTCTAGAGGTATAACAAGTGGGTCTCTGTTTCCTATAGCCAGGTACACCTGATCAAACCACAAATCATCACTGTTAATGGCTGTATGAATAGGTGTCATCGTTGTGTACAGGTGCCATCACTGGTTTTAACAGCTACTGATGAACATTTAAGTAATTTCCAATTCTCACATTTATTAAAACATAATATCCCTGGATATATTCTAAGATGTGAATCTTCACATTTGGGATCGATGCATAACGTCAAACTTGTCTTCAGAAAGATTCTATCAATTTGCAGCCTATTAGCAGTTCACGTAACTGGTTGCTTTTTCATTCCTATGCTAATAATATCAATTAAAAAGAAAACATTGGTATTCTGATAGACAAGAGGTGATAAGTGGCATGTTATTGCCTTAATGTGTATTTCTCTGAGTCTTGTATTTACTGACCAGAACTGTGGGCTTTGTCACTTGACAAACTTGGGTTTGAGTTTCTGCTCTGCCTCTTGCTTCAGGTAACTCAGTTTTCCATTTCCTTTAGTATAAAATGATTATAATAATCATTATCCTTATCTTATAGAATTATCATACAGATGAGAGGAGAAAATAAATATGAAGTCCTTAGTATAGTAAGAGCTCCATGCATTTCAGTTATTATAGTTATGAGGAATGATTTAATGATGTGTGACTACACATTAGACAAACCTAGGTAAGGTATTGACAATTCAATGGACTATAGCTTTAAAATCCTGTTAGAAGTATTTGGTCCTAAGAAAAGAAAGAACACAAGAATCCATTCAACTCATAACCTTATTACAAAGAAAAGACATTTATGTCTGTGGGTCCTCCCCGTTACAAAGGGCTTTAGAATTAAAATAATAATATATCTCACACCTATAATCTTAGCACTCTGGGAGGCCAAGGCGGGTGGATTGCCCTGACCTCACAGGTTCGAGACCAGCCTGAGCAAAAGCGAGACCCCTGTCTCTAAAAATAGCTGGGCATTGTGTCAGGCCCAAGTAGGCTGAGGCAAGAGAATCACTCAAGAGTTTGAGGTTGCTGTGAGCTATGACACCACAGCACTCTATCAAGGGTGACAAAG
>NW_003852672.1:752417-789364 GCF_000181295.1 Otolemur garnettii | reverse complement strand
CCTACTCCTTTGAGCCATAGGCGCCGCCCCATCATTGTTGTTTTAGCTGGCCTGGGCTGGGTTGAACCCACCAGCCTCAGTGTATGTGGTCAGTGCCCTACCCACTGAGTTATGGACACCACCCTAGACTTAGGTTTTTAAGTTGAAAACTAAGTTTACATACGGCATTGGGCCATCTAAGAGAATTTTAGCTTCATTATATTTGTAAGTTTATTTGATTTAGAAGGAATATTAAGCTTCGAAAAAGCCTGAGATTAGACAACTGAAAGAATTAAAAGGAAAATATTTAAAAATTTTTATCATTTTTTTTTTAGAGACATGGTCTTGTCCAGGCTGGAGGGCAGCCTTGAACTCCTGGGCTCAAGGGATCTTCCAGCCTGAGCCTTGTGAGCAGCTAAATCAATGTATACACCATCATGCTCAGGTAACTTAAAATAATTTCTTTTAGATGTATTGTGAATATCTTGCTCAGACTGGTCTTGAACTCCTGGCTTCAAGCAATGCTCATCTCATCCTTCCCAGCTGTTTGCAGAAAAGTCTAATCTATTAAGTTTACAGACCACACACACACACACACACACACACACATACTTTTTTCTTTTTTGAGACAGAGTCTTACTTTGCCATCCTGGGTGGGGTGTGGGCATCATAGCTCACAGCAACTTCAAACTCTTAGGCTCCAGCCAGCCTCCCTAGTAGCTGGGAATTCAGGTACCTGCTATGATGCCTGGCGATAGAGACATAATTTAAAGTGTTTGTAGATGTTGAGTCAAGTTAGTGCATGGGACAAAAAATCATTTTGTTTATAGAAAGTGATTGGTAAAATGTGTTAGAATAATACAAATGGTTAGCTGAACCGAAAAGTTTAAGATAGAAATCTTAAGCTTTTGAATTTGTAAGTTTAACAAATTAACTCTTGACCCCTTTTCTATGGTTTGTTGCTGTTCAAATAAGTTTTCAAGTACCGGCTCGGTGCCTGTGGCTCAAGTGGCTAAGGCGCCAGCCACATACACCTAAGGTGGTGGGTCCTAATCCTGCCTGATCCCACCAAAACAACAATGACAGCTGCAACCAAAAAATGGCTGGGCGTTGTGGCCGGCGCCTGTGTTCCCAGCTACCTGGGAGGCTGAGGCAGGAGACTCGCCTGAGCCCAGGAGTTGGAGGTTGCTGTGAGCTGTGATGCCACCGCACTCTACCCAGGGTGACAGCTTGAGGCTCTGTCTCCAAAAAAAAAAAAAGTTTTCAAGTATCTTAGTTTGAAGGAAGAGTGAATAAATCGAAAATGCCTGGATCAAAAGGCCTCGAGGCAGGCTGTGAAGGGGCGCACGCTAAGGAACTTAGACCATACCTTGGAGGGAGTAATAGGGAAAAAATATAAAAAAGAGGAACATAATTGCATTTGCATTTTAGAAAGAACAGCCTGGTAACTGAGGATCTGGTTGGCAGAAGGGAGATTAGAGATGATGACAATCTAAACAGTGTAATCAAGGTGGGGCAGAGACAAAAGCTAAGGCAGCTTAGAAATAACACAGAAATGAATGTCGGGGACACGCAAGGAGCCTGGGGCGTCCGCACCAGGATTGAGTACTACAATAGAGAATACGGCAGGTTCAGAGTCAGTATCTGACACGTGGAATTTGAGCTGAAAATTCTGAAGTGCTTCCGGTAGTCCAGTCTGGAGATACATTAATGTACTCAGGAGTTAGCAGTTATAGGTGACAGCAAAGTTAGCCAAGATGGAAAAAGGGCTGAGGATAGAATTCTGTCGAATTCCAATACAGTATTTTAAGGGCAGGCCACAAGGTGCAGGACGAAGAGGCATCCCTAAAATGGGCAGAGTCCTCTAAAAGAGAACTTCCAAAGAACAATGGCAAGGAAACAAGGGTAGGACATTTGGAAAACACAAATCTCAAACACTTGGGAAACTGAGCAGTTCTAACTTGGGGACTGTCGGCGAATCTGGCAGCGGCCTGATGGCAGGTTGCGGGACTGTGCAGGGAGTGAGGTCGGAGGTGCGGCGGGGTCCCGCCTGCATCGCACTAGAAGGCCCTGGGCCACCTCGAAGGACCGCCTTCCTGGAGCTGCTGTACAAAGGAGGTTAGCTCGGCCGCCAGCGGAAGGGCGGGGCCCACGGCTGTGATCCCGGGCGGCGGTACCGCAGCCTTCCGGGAGGAGTCGCGGTGGCGGCGGCTCTCAGGGGCGGGACTGTGGGGCTGGGCAAGAGTCGGACGCCTCCTTCTTCCGCCGGCAGAGACCAGAGGGAGCCCAGGCGGGGCCGCGCTGGGGAACGCAGGGAGCGCGCGGCTTCCCGTTCTGGTCCCGCCCCCTTCAGCTCGCCTGGGCGGGGCCGGAGGCGCGGGGCGGGGCTTCAAGGGCGAGGCCGCAAGGGCGGGGCCTCGGGCTGGGCAGCCCGCGCACCAGGCAGGAGCTGCAGCCGCCGCCCGCGCCTCCGCGCTCTCACCGGTTGCTTGTCAGAGACCTGGGCTTCGCCGCCATGTCCGCCGCGGATGAGGTTGACGGGCTGGGCGTGGCCCGGCCGCACTATGGCTGTGAGTGCGGGGCTTCGCGGCGCAGGGGCTTCGGGGCGGGGCTCGCGGCCAACTAGGCGCGGTTTTCCCGGGGTTCGGCGGTGCAGGCGGGGCAGGGCGGCTGCGGGCTGCGCGGACCCGGAAGGGCCGGCCCGGCAGGGCAGCAACGGCGAAGCGCCGGCCCGGGCCCCCTGGGTTGCGAGACGGTAGAGGGGACCGGGCGGCCTCCCCACCTTGGCCGGGCTGGGCAGGACGAGCCCCGCCCGGCGCCACCCGCCCGGGCTGGCAGAGATTGGGGCGAGGCCCGGCGAGCGCGGGGCTCTGCGGCTTAGTGGGGCGGCGTTGCCTGCACGGCTGGCCGGGGTCCGGACCTGCCCGGCGCCACCCGCCCGGGCTGGCAGAGATTGGGGCGAGGCCCGGCCAGCGCGGGGCTCTGCGGCTTAGTGGGGCGGCGTTGCCTGCACGGCTGGCCGGGGTCCGGACCTGCCCGGCCCGCGCTGGCGGAGGGGCGCAACCTGAGGCGAGTTGCTGCGCTTTCTCCTGCTGGGTCCCCGCGTCAGGATTTCAAAATTGAAATAAAATTTAAAAATCCTCTGACTTCCTCATTTTCTGCGGACATCCCTGGGACGTGACTAAAGGAGTGTCCTTCGGGGTTTTGAGGTTTTTAGTGTTACATTCTGGGAATACAGTTCATTTTTACAGGTTAATTCCACTCACCGACAGTTACATGTGTTGCGCCACGTTTGTGAGTTAGAGATCAACGAGAGCGGCCCTGCCTTAGGGGAGCGTTTAATGGGGAGACAGGTGTGCGCGCAGCGGTACCCGGGCGGCGCCGTGGGGGACAAAGACCCAGCCGCGCGAGCCGGACATGCGGGGCAGCGTGGGCGCGGGCCTGGGGCGCGCGGGCCCGGGCAGCAGGAGCGGCGCCGCGGGGAGGAGCGGGGGCTCCGGGGAGGGCCAGGCTGGCCTGGAAAGGCCTGGTGCCTTCGGAGGAGTTGGGGGCGCGTGCGGTACTGGGATGCCCATGAGGAGGCAGGCAGCTTCGAGGTTATAAGCTCAACCTTTGGACACAGGGTTTGAATCCAGGCCTTGCCAGTTTAGCTGTGGGGCTGAGGTCACCCAGCTTCAATTTCCTCATCTGTAAATAAAGTGATAATCAAAGAATTGTTGTGGATTTCAATGAGAGAATACATGTACGATGCCTAGTATAATTACTGCCACTTAATTGTCAGTAATTGTTGGCTTATTATCATACATTTAAAAAGTTGGTTTTTTTTTTTTTTTTTTTCCCCTTCCTGGGCTAAGTAGCTCAAGTCTGTAATCCCAACACTCCCACAGGCCGAAGCTGGTGGTTAGCTTGAGCTCAGGAGTTGAACAACAGCCTGAGGGAGAGTGAGACCCCATCTCTACTAAAAATAGGAAAACTAGGGGCGGGGCGTGGTAGCTCTCTCTGGTAATCCCAGCCCTCTGGGCAACCGAGGCGGGTGGATTGCTTGAATACTGGAGTTCGAGACTGGCCTGAGCCAGAGTGAACCTGGCTCTAAAAATAGCCGGGGTTGTGGTGGGTGCCTGTAGTCCCAGCTACTCTGGAGGCTGAGGCAAGAGGATCGCTTGAGCCCAGAGCTTGAGCTGTGTCTCCATGGCACTCCAGCAAGGATAACAAAGTGAGACTGTGTCTCAAAAAAATAAAATAAAATAAAAAACAGAAATAGGAAAACTAGCTGGCATTGTGGCTGGTGCCTGTAGCTCCAGCAACTGGGGAGGCTGAGGCAGGAAAACCTCTTGAGCCCAGGAGTTTGAGGCTGCTGTGAGCTATGAAAACACCGTGGCACTCTACCCAAGGCTACACAGTGAGACTCTGTCTCAAAAAAATTGTTTTTTCTTTTTGTTTATCTTGTATTTTTTTAAAGGGGCAAGATGAGTATAGTTGAAACCCTATAGTTCTTTTTTGTTTTTTGAGACGGAGCCTCAAGCTATCCCCCTGGGTAGAGTGCCATGGCATCACGCTCACAGCAACCTCCAACTCCTGGGCTCAAGCGAGTCTCCTGCCTCAGCCTCCCAAGTAGCTGGGACCACAGGCGCCCGCCACAACGCCTGGCCATTTTTTTTTGGTTGCAGCCATCATTGTTGTTTGGCGGCCGGGCTGGGGATTCGAACCCGCCACCTTGGGTGTATGTGGCTGGCGTCTTAGCTGCTTGAGCCACAGGCGCTGAGCCTAGTTCTTTTTTTTTTTTTTTTTAGGAAGATCATTTTAGTAAACCTGGCTGTCCACACATACCAGTTAGTGACCTTTGGGGTAACTAGCAGGAATTTGATGCATGGTATTCTTTTATCACTCAGGAAGGTTACAGATCCTGATATTTACATTTTTCTTTAATCTTTTAGCTGTCCTGGATAATGAGAGACTTACTGCAGAGGAGATGGATGAAAGGAGACGGCAGAATGTGGCTTATGAGTACCTTTGCCATCTGGAAGAAGCAAAGAGGTAAAGATGGGCTGTAGAGAATCTAGGAGAATGCAACTAATATGTGCACAGATAGAGATTTCTTTGTGTGTGTTGCAGGTGTAACTGGGAGGCTGGTTAATTGAGGGAATTAGTATAAGTAAGGTGTTTACTCTTGGAAGTAAGTACCCTTGATGACAGTTTATCCTGAAACACTGGGATGGGCATTTCAGTGTACTGATTTAAGATTCATGCTGTTCAGTCTCAAGTTTAATGGTGCATGTTTTGGGCATTACTAACTGGGGCGAGGAGAAATAGCATTTTTAGGGTTTGAAGTTCTTGGCTTTATTGTTTTAGTGGTTCTTCACTGGTGTTGATTTATGTATGAATTGAGTTCCTTCTTCCTATGATTTACGGAGTGTGTACTTGGTTTGGGAGGCTTAAAAGTATAGTGCTGTGGGTATAGGTCCATCCATTGAGCAATATTCAAAGGCAGCATCCTCTGCATTCTTTTAAAGTGAATGTAAAACTACTCTTTTCCTTTTTCAGATGCTCCAAGAGCTTGGGGGGGTCTTAGTTTTAGAGTGTCAGTTTGTTATCAGTGATTCATTTCTTTTTTTCTGGTGCTTGTGTTTCTTTACAAGGTGCCTGGGGAGATGAATGGAATTATAGACTATGGGTTTTTTTTTGATTTTTCAAATTATGTTTTTTTAATTTAATTTTTTATTAAATCATAACTGTATATTTATGGGTTACAATATGATGATTTGATATACAATATGGAATCTTTAAATCAAACTGATTAATATAGGCCACGTCTTCTATAAATGAGCTTTAGAAAGGGTAAACAAGTGATATTGTAATCAAAATTAGTGAAAATCAAGGATGCTTCAAATGAGTGGGTTTCTCTTTAATTTTGAAAAAATATATATTTTTAAATCCTGAAAATCTTAAAACACTACAGGAAAGTTCAGAGAACAAGATAGCAAACATTCTTGTATCTCAGAACTAACAAGTGTTACCCTTCTGATATTTCCCTTTCCTCTCAAAAATAAATAAACATAACTGAATTCAGAGTCTACTTTATGACCCTCTCTCATCCCATTCATTTTCCTTCCCCTGGAGCAACCACTAACCTGCTTTATGTGTGCCTTCTCACTTTTTGAGCTTGAAACTCTTCCAGGAAAATAGCTGGAGTTTTAGTGATGGTTTAGGTGGGGAAGATAACTCTAACCTTAGAGTGGAAGTAAGAGGTGAATATGCCATTAGAAAAGGGTCATTTTCTCATATGAATCGTCTATGGGAAGAAAATTATTAAATCAGCCAGGTATGGTGGCTCACACCTATAATCCCAGCACTCTGGGAAGCCAAAGTGGGCGGATTGCTTGAGCTCTCAAGTTCAAGACAGCTTGAGCAAGAGTGAGACCCCATCTCTAAAAAAATAGCTGGGCATTGTGGCGGGCACCTGTGGTCCCAGCTACTTGGGAGGCTGAGGCAAGATCTCTTGAGCCCAAGAGTTTGAGGTTGCTGTGAGCTATCAAGCCTTGGCACACTCTACCAAGGGTGATAAAGTAAGACTCTGTCTCAAAAAAAAAGAAAGAAAGAAAGAAAGAAAATTCTCTGTCATTTAAATTGTGGACTTCTGATAGAAGGTCAGAGAATTTTTTTTTATTCTTATTTTTTTAGAGACAGAATCTCACTTTGTTGCCCTTGGTAGAGTGTTGTGGCGTCACAGCTCACAGCAACCTCCAACTCCTGGGCTTAGGCAATCCTCTTGCCTCAGCCTCCCGAGTAGCTGGGACTATAGGTGCCCGCCACAATGTCCGGCTTTTTTTTGTTGCAGTTTGGCCGGGGCCGGGGTCGAACCCGCCACCCTTGGTATATGGGGCTGGCACCCTACCCACTGAGCCACAGGCACTGTCCAGAAGGTCAAAGAATTTAAAAGCTGCAGCTGGTCTAAGAGACTGTCTTGTGCTCCATTGAGCCTTGGTGATTCTTTTGAGCCACAGCCTACCGTCCTTCCTTTGTCCAAGCAGTTCTGCCCTCATTTTTATATTGGATTTCCACAGTAAAATTTTCTTTTTATAGAGGATGTCTTGGCTACTGCCCCCACCCCCACAAAACCACTGTTAATCTAGTTTAACCACTTCATTTCAATGAGGAAACTGAAGCCTGAGTTTTCTTGGTATACTGTAGTTTTTTTGTTTTTTTGTTTTTTTTTTTTTTGCAGTTTTTTGCTCAGACTGGGTTTGAACCCACCATCTCCAGTATATGGGGTCAGTGCCCTACTCCTTGAGACACAGGTGCTGCCCTCTACTGTAGTTTTCTTGATTAAAGAATAGTTTCTGTCACTTTATACAGTGGTTCTTAACTGTATATGACCTGTAAAGCAAGTCATAGCTCACTGTGACCTCAAAGTCCTGGGCTCAAGCTGTCTGCCTGCCTCACCCTCCCAAGTTGCTGGTACTACTGGTACCCGCTACCAGGCTCTGCTCATTTTTCTGTTCTTGTCTAGAGATGCAGGTCTTACTTTGTTGCTCAGGCTGGTCTCAAACTTCTGGCCTCAAGTGATCTGCCTGCCGCAGCCTTCCCAGTAGCTGGGACTACTGGCACCCCCCACAACGCCTGGCTATTTTTTTAGAAACAGGCTCTCCCGCTTGCTCAGGCTGGTCTTGAATTTCCAAGCTCAAGTGATCCTCCCCTTTTGGCCTCCCAGAGTGCTAGTATTGCAGGTGTAAGCCACTGGGCCCCATTCTGTTTAGATTTTCTAACGAGAGATAACTAAGAAAAGTCTTGGAATGTACTTTGAGGAAAGAGGACTAGCATTCCTAGCAGCCACCTGATGTTGCTGCTGCCACCCGTAAAATATGTTCTGGGTGCACTGCAGACAAGTTACATTCTCTTCTTTATTACCCAGGGCTTCGGCTCCCAGCTTTTTCTCCCACCACAGTGAGCTGGCCCGTATCTTATGTGTTCCTAGGGTTTCTCTTTCCCCTCTAGCACAAGGCCCAATTTACCTTTTTTGTTTGGCCCCATCCTGTTTTTTTTCCATAATCTCCACCCGTCCAAAGTTGGAGGGGCCCCACAGTCTGGGATTTACAGTCTCTCCAAGGGCAGCAGTAAAGATCAGAGAGATCCAAGGGAGAAAAGGTTCTCCTCTTCAATTCTATTTATAATCCCGCTTCTCCTCCCACACACTACAAACTCCACCCTTTGGTACAGTGGCCCCATTGTATATCTCCAGCACTTCATTTTCTGCTGTACCTGTAACAGCTCTTTCTTAGGAAAAGAGAGGAGAGTGTAGACCGAGTGAATGCGAATTTGTGGAGACAGTGAGTGTAACATTGTGTGTGTAGGGAGATGAGAATGTGTTGTGGATGTGGGTTTGTGCTTCCTCAAAAGGTTAAGTGGGAAAATTTAGGGTTAATTCATAAAAGTGTATTCAGGGGATGATTGAGAAGTAGAAAATACGAAGATTTCTGCTTTAGTTTTGGAGAGTAACTTCAACATTAAAATTAAGCTGTTCTACTAATGACAGTTAAGGATTCAAGGCTTTTTTGCTAAGGGCTGCATAGTAGATAGAGAGCTTTGCAAACACAGACATCTTAAATTACTGTTTATGCTTCAGTGTATGTTTATTTATATCCTTTTGCCTGTTGTTTTGGCTAAGAAGCAATTATGTAGGAGAAATGGATATATTTTCATTCAATAGAAGGAGGTAAATTTAATATTTAAATACGTGAAATAAAGTAGATGTTCAGGTGTTTGGATAGGAGAAAGTATAGAAAGATCAGAGGATAGATCAGATGAAAATAACCAAGAAGAGAACATTATAAAGGGCAGAACTAGGGAAGTATGTGGGTAAGAAGAAAGTATGAGTAGTACTGGAAAGGGAAGAAAATTGTTAGGTTATAGGTTACATACCAGGTGTGGTGGCTCATCCCTGTAATCCTAGCACTCTGGGAGGCCCAGATGGGAGGATCACCGGAGTCCAGGAATTTGAGGCTACAGTAGGCTATGATGAGGCAGGCCACTGTACTCTAGCTTGGGTTGACAGAGTGAGATTCTGTCTCCAAAAGAAAAGGTCATAGGGAGGAGGTTAATTCCTGCACTCTGGGAGTTTGTCGGTATGATTCCTTATTTCAGAGACTTCCTGGTGTGCACTTTTAAGTCTGCCATAGGCCACCTTTTCCCTGCTGACTGCCCATAGTGCACATTCAAGTGGCAGGGCACACATCCCTCCTAAAAGGGAAAGGGCTGAGGCTGGTTGGAAATTGTCAGAAATTGTTAAGTAGAGCTTAGTACTAAATAGAAGCACTTTACCTTCTGTAATTCAGGGAAATTGAAAAAGTATCTTGGAAAGAAATTAGTTCTTGTGGCTCGGCGCCTGTGGCTCAAGTGGCTAAGGCACCAACCACATACACCTGAGCTGGTGGGTTCAAATCCAACCTGGGCCTGCCAAACAACAGTGACCACTGCATTCAAAAAATAGCCAGGCATTGTGGCGGGTGGCTGTGGTCCCAGCTACTTGGGAGGCTGAGGCAGGAGACTTGCTTGAGCCCAGGAGTTGGAGGTTGTTGTGAGCTGTGATGCCATGACACTCTACCCAGGGTGATAGCTTGAGGCTCTGTCTCAAAAAGAAAGAAAGAAAGAAAGAAAGAAAGAGAGAAAGAGAGAAAGAAAGAAATTAGTTCTTGAGAACAAATTCTCTTTTGTGCATATGTCTTTATTCTTGGCATAGGATGGGCATTTTCTAGGATGGGCTCTTCAGATCTTTTCTCTCTAAATCAGCGGTTCTCAACCTATGGGTTGTGATCCCTTTGGGGATCGAATGAAACTTTCACAGGGGTTGCCTAAGACCATCAGAAAACACATATTTTAGTTATGAAGTAGCAACACCTGAAGTAGCAACAAAAATAATAATAATTTTATGGTTGGGGGTCACCACAACATGAGGAACTGTATTAAAAGATCGTGGCATTAGGAAAGTTGAGAACCTCTGCTCTAAATGGTACTGGATTTCAGGAACATCTAGATATATATCCAGGCTTACACACTGTGATCATGAAAACAGAAGTTAAGATACTTAAGAGGCAAGAAAATAAAATGGATAAGTGAGGTGGCTAGGAAGAATAAATAGTGTACCCTGCAGCTTCTAGACTTCTCAAAGGAAGAATCATCACTTAAAGCAGTGATTTTCAACTGATGTCTGTGGAGAGGATCTTAGATGTGCCATGAAAATTTTTAAAGATTATTAATTTATTTTTGAAAGACGTTCAAAGCACAGTATGCATGTTCTTTTTTTTCCACTCTTTTTTTTTTTTTTTTTGATCCAATGTAATTCAAGTGTGCCGTGGATAACTACAGGTTCAAGTGTGCCCTGGGATAAAAAAGGTTGAAAAACACTTGACTTAAAGATTGAAGGAGATAATTTATAAGAGGTTGACCCAAACTCTTCTTTTATAAATGAGAGATCTAGTTTACTTACCTCACAAGACCCAATGTGATTAGGGCCCATAGCATGAAACTATTTAACAGCACATAGAGACTAGGAGGAGGCGGATGCATTCATAATCACCAAATGGATGTATGGATAGGGTTTATCTTTGACTTTTAGAATGGTGATATAGATGGAAACTTTATTCTCTTTTCTGGACTTTAATTTAGTGCACTTGTCTTGAACAGATTCTACCATAAAAAGTGGGTTGCATTTAAAACTGTATTTGTTTAAAAAAAAAAAAAAAAGTGGCTTGGCACCTGAAGCTCAGCAACTAGGGCACCAGCCACATACACCAGAGCTGGTGGGTTCGAATGCAGCCCAGGCCTTCCAAACAACAATGACAATTATAACAAAAAAATAGCCAGGTGTTGTGGCAGGCCACTGTAGTCCCAGCTACTTGGGAGGCTGAAGCAAGAGAATTGCTTAAACCTAAGAGTTTGCGGTTGCTGTGAGTGCCATGGCCCTCTACCGAGACTCTGTCTCAAAAAAAATAAAATTAAAAAATAAAAGTTTATTTGTTAAAATGGTTGAAATTAAGTGCTTTTTCACATAGTAACAATCTTACAAATGGGAATATTAGTTCCTAGTATAGCCACCAAAAGCTTTTTGCCTTACCATGTAGCTGAAATACTTAGCAAAATTTACAGTTAAGAAATGGGAAGAGGGCTCGACGCCTATGGCTCAAGTAGCTAAGGCGCCAGCCACATACACCTAAGGTGGTGCGTTCAAATCCAGCCTGGGCCCACCAAACAACGACAGCTGCAACCAAAAAATAGCCGGGCGTTGTGGCAGGGACCTGTGGTCCCAGCTACTTGGGAGGCAGAGGCAGGAGACTCGCTTGAGCCCAGGAGTTGGAGGTTGTTGTGATGCCACGGGGCACTCTACCCAGGGGGACAGCTTAAGGCTCTGTCTCAAAAAAAAAAAAAAAAAAAAAAAAGAAATGTGGAGAGTAGTCTGGTGTGTATCAGGCTAGTTAGTACTCACCATTATTATTAAGAAAAGTAATATGATTTTATGCTCTCATAATGCTTACAATTAAGTAAAACAGAAATTCAAAAAGTCTGAATAAAATGTCTTTAAAAATCTTGAATGTTGAGATATCTTGGCGAAGTGAAAAGAATGAAACTTTGAGTTTTGGCAGATGTGAGTTATGATTTTGGTTTTGCAAGTTTTCTAACTGCAGGAAGTTAGCCCAGATGTGTGTGCTCTGCAGAACGGGGGCGCTGTGCCTCCGGGCGCCATGGGGTGAGTGCCTGGCACAGTGAAATATGGTAGACGACTCTGGTCTTTGGGCAAAAGCAGATTTAGTATGTAGATGATGGGGCATTGATATACTTCTCTGGGAAATTTTCTAGGCACTTTCTAGACCTTAAAGAATGGTTGTCCTGGTTATTTCACCTCAGACTTAAACTTTGTCTAAAGGGAAATACCAGAAATAGAGGATACAGAAATAGAGAGTAGGATGGGGGCAGAGGGTGTGAGAAGATTTTTCCTTTTTATTTATTGCTGTTCTATATATTTAAAATGGATTTTATAATGATAAGGAATTTTATAATAAAAAGAGAAGACTTGTGACTTCTTATTTTTTTGGTAGTTGTAATCACAAATTCAGATTTAAATTGGTATACAGATGCTCCTGGATTTATGATGGGGTTGCTTTCTGATAAATCCATTACAATGTCCTTCATACACCTGACATACTCAGTATCCTAGCTTAGCCTAGCCTACCTGAGACATTGATCAGAATACTGACATCAATTTACAGTTGGGCAGAATTGTCTAACGCAAAGCCTGTTTTATAACAAAAGGTTGACCATCTCATATAATTTATTGAATATTGTGGTGAAAGTGAAGAATGATTTAGTAATGAATGGTATATGTTGAATGTTAGCTATAATGTTGTATATACTGAGTGTTTTGGGGCCATCGTAAGACAATGCAGACATCTTGGACATAATTACTATTTTCATTTGCTTTCTAATGTTTGTAATTTATTATTTATTTTATTTTATTTATTTATTTTTTTGAGACAGAGTCTCACTTTGTCGCCCTCAGTAGAGAGCTGTGGCGTTGCAACTCACAGCAACCTCCAGCTCTTGGGCTTAGGCTATTCTCTTGCCTCAGCCTCCCAAGTAGCTGGGACTACAGGCGCCCACCATAACGCCCGGCTATTTTTTGTTGCAATTCTCATTGCTGTTTAAGCTGGCCCGGGGCCAGGTTTGAACCCGCCACCTTCGGTATATGGGGCCCGTGCCCTACCTGCTGAGCCACAGGTTCCGCCCTGTGATTTATTTAGATTTATTACAGTTTGAAGTTGCATTGTTTTAATTATTGGAGAGGCTAAACATTTTCCTACACAATTAAAAGTTTACCAATTTTGTTTTCTTACACAAATTTTCTGTTCTTGTCATTTGCCCATCTTCTGGGGTCATGCGAACTTTCATGAGCTCTCTTATAATATGTATGTTGACCTCTGTCGTATTGTTACAAACATTTTCACTTGATTTTCCATTTTATTTGGTTTTCATTGTAGTTTTAAATTTTATGGAGTTTAAATGTTAATCTTTTTGTTTGTAATTTATTCTATCAATTCACAACTTAAATAATTTAATTTCTCTAAAACCTTGCTAAAATTTGCAGTTTTATATTCTTTTAGGTTTTCTGTGATTTAATTTTTTTAAAAATAAATCTTTGTTTCTAAATTATTCTAATATTTAAAAACCATCTTTTTTACAACCATTAGCAATTGATGTCTACTTTTTCAAATATTAAATTATATATAGTTCAGGATTTGTTTATATTCTTATGGTAAGCTATTTTCACATTTGAGGGAAAATGTATATGACTTCATTTGCTTGTACTTAATATTGAGAAATGATGTCTGAAGCTAGCTTAACTATAGCTTGATGACACCTACTTTTTTTGTGAAACTTGTAGAATTCTTGTTCCAAGTTACATGTTGAGTTGATTATAGTTGCTTACCAGTTTTGCTTATAGTGTGGAAACTCTTCTTGATTTATAATATCCTTTTTCTTTTTTTTTTTAATAATTTGTAGTATCTATTTTGTTTTATTTTAGCTCTAGGAAATTGTTAGACCTTTAATAATTGATTGTAGTTCAGCCTTGGAGGTTAGACCTGCATAGTTTGTTCTTGGTTGTGTGCTCACATCAAAGTGCCATCCTGGATGAGTCTTCACAGTGTCTTTTGTTTCACTGACTTGATTTTCTACCGTCTTGAGTCCTTTTCCTTGGTTCTGTTAATGGTCGTTGCTCCACCTTATTATAGTTTTCATTTTTGACTAAGTCTCCTTCTTTCTTGTGAATAGATTAAATGGTCTCTATTCAGTTCATGGAGAATAGTGTGGCACATGTAAGATGCGATTGGTGTGGAAGAGAGGAGTGGGTGGCCAAGAAAGCTGGGTTGCATACTTTTTCAGTAGATGTTGAGCTATGTGTGACCAAGGAACACCAGTGTTAATTGTCCACTAGTCAAGGTTGAGAAAAAGTCTGTCTGGGTTAAGTAAGCCCATTAGTTTGAACTAATTTGGCATATATTTCTTCTGCTGTTACAGGTCAGAACGGTAATTGTATTTATTAATTTAATGCCCTTAGCGTCAAGACAATAAAAACATATTTAAGGACCCAGTTTGGTGTAGGAATTTCATTCTCTGGCTTTACCTGGTGACCCACCTGTCTTTGATTTCTGTATAATTTCCTCTTACTTCACAGTGTAGCAATTTGGGGATTCTGGTTGGTAGCAGGGCATGTTTTGAACATTTTGGGGCCATGTAGTATTTGATGAACTCTTTGAACAACTCTTGGTTGTTTCTAATTGGGACTGCTGAATAAACCCCTTGACAAGAAGTGTTTGTGCAGGAAAGTGCTGGTAGGCAAAGTGAGACCATCCGGAAGTGATTCATATTACTGGGGCAGTTTGTTTAATTCACAGTTTGGTTGCCTAGAGACAAGTATCTCTGAGCTGGCTGTGTGAGGGCCAGTGCCCTACCTGATCCAATCAGGACTGTACTGCTCTGTTTTATTTTTTTTTTCTTACTGGAATGCTCCCAGTAGTATGACTGATCCCTGTGGTTTGACAATATATGAATCAAGAAATTTTAACCATATAATGATTTTGTGTTGAAGAGCAAGAGTTTACTTGCTTAAGTTTGAATATTGTGTTTTTAAAAAACTTTATTTATTTTTTTGAGGCACAGTCTTATTTCAGCCCTAGGTAGAGTGCAGTGGTGTCAGAGCTCACAGCAACCTCGAACTCCCGGGCTTCAAGCAATCCTCCTGCCTCAGCCTCCCAAATATCTGGGACTACCACACAATACCTGGCTAGTTTTTCTTTTTAGTAGAGATAAGGTTTTGCTTGAACCCCTGAGCTCAAGGGATCTTCCTGCCTTGGCCTTCCAGAGTGCTAGGATTATAAGTGTGAGTAACCATGCCTGGCCTTAAAAGATTTTTTTTTATTATAATTGTGTGTTGGGAAGAATTAGTTATTTCAATAAGTCATTTTATTATGGAACCTCAGTGCTTTATGTTTAAGACAGCTAAAAGGAAGCCCAATCAAAAACCTATAATTTAAGAGATCTTCTAGGTCTTAAAGTATTTCCTGTCTATCTTAAAGTCAGTGTCCTAGGTTTCTCCCCATCTTTGTCATTGTCATCGTCATTACCATTTACTTACTATGTGCTGGGCTCATGCTAAGGACTTACTTGATGAGTGAGTTAACCTCTCTGAGCTCGTCTTATCTTTTTTCTTAGGAGATTTCTTATCTATTCAATGTAGATAGTGAGTACCTCATGGGGCTTCAGGAATAGCTGAGTAGATAAAGCATATAAAGTACTGGATCGAGATTTCAGGTTTGGCAAGAACTTCAAGGCCCTTGCTCTTAGCTCATATGCCACCCTGCTGCTGCAGTACTAATGCTAAAATTAAGGACAGTAGTAAGTCTCAAAAAAAAAAAAAAAAACAGTAACTACTATTAATTGAGCAGAATGATGATGAAATTTATATGCAAGACTACTGTGAGATAGGCTTTTTGAAAAATTATTTTAAAGAGGGGGAAAAGGCTGAGTGTGGCTCACATCTTTCTTTAATCCTAGCATTCTGGGATGCCAAGGTATGTAGATTTCTTGAGCTCAGGAGTTTGAAAGGAGCCTAAGCAGAGTTGGACCCTGGGTCTACTAAAAATAGAAAATTTAGCCCAGCATAGTGATAGGTGCCTGCAGTCCCAGATACTCAGGAGGCTGAGGCAGGGGGATCGCTTAAATCCAAGAGTTTGAGGTTGCTGTGAGCTATGATACCATGGTGCTCTAGCTAGAGGGAGGGAGACTGTTATAAATAAATAAGGAAAATGAGTTAATATCACTTGTTCTGAGGTCATATAACTTTCTGTGGAATTTAAGTCTCTGTGTGACATCAATATTAGCACTCTTAAACTCTTAAGACACTAAAGGGATAACCTTTAAATCCAACATCAAGTTCGCTTTGCCTGGCTGTCAAGTGGCTGGGGGACTGGAGCTATCTCTTGCAGTCTCTTCCACCTGCCACTCTGACTTTATAACGGCAAGTTTCTAATTTGTCTTACGTATTTTTGTGTCTAACTCAGGTCTTGGACACTTCCTGATTGCTTTTTCCTTCTTACCTGATACATGCTTTGGATTTAGCTTAGAAAGGTGTTCCTTCCTACAAATTTCTTATTTGTTAAATAGTGACCTCATGCAGACAGGAGTGGCAAACGGGATTGGAAATTGCCTTAGATCATTTGGCAAGAGCTGTATTTTTAGGGGTTGTGGGTGGAGGAAAGGCCTGTCTAAAGGCCTCTTTCTCCTTTCCTCAGAATACCTTCCTGTTGACTCATTGGAAATCATAATGAAAAGCAGATGGAAAATTGGAGAGGCAGCTGCCAGTCCAGAGCTTGACTTCTACTGGGGCAGATGTTTGGGACTGAGACAATACTGGGCTCTGAGAAGAAGAACTGAGATTTTTGCAGTGGAAGGAAATATTGTTGCTATGATAGGTGTCTATGCATATGGTTAAAAAGTATCAGACTGTTCCTTGGGATCCTTGATTAGCAGCATAAGAAACTAAAAATGTGGCAGGCGCCTGTGGCTCAGTGAGTAGGGCGCCGGCCCCATATACTGAGCTCGGGTGTCGGGTTCAAACCCAGCCCTGGCCAAACTGCTACAAAAAATAACCGGGCGTTGTGGCGGGTGCCTGTAGTCCCAGCTACTTGGGAGGCTGAGGCAGAAGAATCGCCTAAGCCCAGGAGTTGGAGGTTGCTGGAGCAACTCCGCTGCACTCTACCGAGGGCGAAAAAGTGAGACTCTGTCTCTACAAAAAAAAAAAGAAAAGAAAAGAAACTAAAAATATTTTCTTGAATAGTACTAATGGGAGATGTTAAACACTCAAGTAATAAAAAAGAACGGGACAAAAATGAGAAAAGGAAAAGTTGAGAAGAGGCTGAAAAATCTTATGACCACTAAAGATAGGAAAATGTTAAGATAAAATTTAGAGGGGGCGGTGCCTGTGGCTCAAAGGAGTAGGTGCCGGCCCCATATGCTGGAGGTGGCGGGTTCAAACCCAGCCCCTGGCCAAAAACTGCAAAAAAAAAAAAAAAAATAGCCGCACATTGTGGTGGGCGCCTGTAGTCCCAGCTATGTGGGAAGCTGAGGCAAGAGAATCACTTACACCCAAGGGTTTGAGGTTGCTGTGAGCCATGACGCCACAGCACTCTACCGAAGACTCTGTCTCAAAAAAAAAAAAAAACTCATTGCACAAGAATACAATAGAGTACGTCATTGTTTTTGTTCACAGTTGCTTAGTTTTCAGGTATGGATTTAACCTACCAATGCACATTCACTACCCAGCTTTTGCTATTATGTAGTACTGTGATTAGCAAATTTGTGAGTAGGTAAGTCATTGTGCATGTGTGAGTATTCTTGCAGGATAGATTTCTAAAAGTACAATTTCTGGGTCAAAGAGAATATGCATATTTAGATTTTATAAATATTCCCAATTTGCTCTCTTTGGACAGTCATGTATGTATGAGAGGGCTATTTGCTCCACAATTTTATCAACCTAGAATGTTATATATTATTTTTATATTTGCCAGTTTCTTAGTGAAAATGATATTGCATTATAGTTTCATTTTCAGATCATCTGATTCCTAATAAAGATGATTAACTTTACATGTTCTAAATCTATTTTTATTTCCTTTTCTGTGAACTGTTTTGGCAGAATCCTTTCTCATTTTTGACTAGATTATTAGTCATTTTATTATTGAGTTATAAGAACTCTTTATGTATGAGGGAATTGGCTCTTTGTGTAGTATAGTTATTATAGTTTAGTTTATCCTTTAAATTTGGGCTTGGGTAAGGTGTTCAAAATTTTAAATTCCAAAGTCTAAAATTTTAAAACATATTCAAACTTTTTTAGTTTTTTTTTGAGACAGTCTCACTGTGTCGCCCTTGGTAGAGTTCTGTGATGTCACAGCTCACAGCAACCTCCAGCTCTTGGGCTAGGATGATTCTCTTGCTTCAGCATCCTGAGTTGCTGGGACTATTGGTGCCCACCACAACACCCGGGTGTTTTTGTTGCAGTTGCCACTGCTGTTTTAGCTGGCTAGAGCCAGGTTTGAACCCATCACCCTCCATATATGGGGCCAGCGCCCTACCCACTGAGCCACAGGCGCCGCCCTCAAACTTTTTTAAACTTTTATTTTTAGCTTTTGAGTTTTTTGTGTCATTTTTAGAGAATCCTTATCTATACTATATTGAGATTAAATTAGGACATTCCCACATGTTTCTGTCTAGTAAGTTATTTTAGGATGTAAAGAGTTTTAACAGTTAACTCTTTCGTGGAATTTATTTTGGTGTGAGGAGTTAGGTTGAGATCCTGCTTTTTTTTCTTACAGATTTTTGGATAACATCTTTAATTTTGAGCATTAGCAAATGGCTTTCTTATGAAAAGAGCCATGTGCTCTAGTATATAAACTGGGATCATAATTTTTGCAGAACAAGTCAGCTTCAGCTGTTGAGATTTTTTTTTGTTTGTTTTATTTTGTTTAGAGAATAGTTTCACTCTATTGCCCTTGGTAGAGTACAGTAGCGTCACAGCTCACAGCAACCTCCAACTCCTGGGCTTAGGCAATTCTCTTGTCTCAGTCTCCTGAGTAGCTGGGACCCCAGGCACCCACCATAAGGCCTGGCTGTTTTTTGTTTGCAGTTTGGCTGGGACTGGATTGGAACCAGCCTCCCTTGGTATATGGGGCCAGCACCCCACCCACTTATCCACAGGCGCCACCCAGTAGCTGTTGAGATTTTTGAAAACTATGGCTTAAATATCTTTTTGGGGAAATTGGCTAGAATTTTCCAAAGTGCTTTCAAGCAAATAGTATTGTGATCTTAAACAGATTAACAGCATGTAATGAAGTTGGCATTGAGAAAATAGGTTTTGGATTAACAGCTTTCACATAAAGACTTTGAGAGGTGAATAGACCTGCCAAACTAACATAGGTGATTCTTTATCTTAAGGAATATACAAGTTTAGAGTCTAAAAAACAGTTCGGCTGGCTTGGCGCCTATAGCGCAAGCGGCTAGGATGCCAGCCACATACACCAGAGCTGGCGGTTTTGAATCCAGCCTGGACCTGCCAAACAACAATGACAACTACAACCAAAAAATGGCCGGGCCGTTGTGGCAGGCATCTGTAGTCCCAACTGCTTGGGAAGCTGAGGCAAGAGAATCGCTTAAGCCTAGGAGTTCGAGGTTGCTGTGAGCTATGATGCCACGGCATTCTACCCAGGGTGACAGCTTGAGACTCTGTCTCAACAAAACAAAACAGTGCAGCTAACATTGCATGCACGTCAGAATATTATGGGGTGTGCACTGTTAATGAGTGCTGCAACATTGAAGAAAGGACTTAGTGATGAAACAAATTTCAGAAACACTGGGTGAAAATAAGTTAAGTGAATTGTTTAACTGGGAGATTACTTGGAATCTGTACTGTGGAGCTGTGAATTTGAATATCCAAGGCATGTATGCAGTCCTCCTCAAACCTTCCTTACTGTCACTCTGCCCACAGATTATCTTCTTAGGAATAGTATTCAGGTTATCCTGGTGGTTTGGGAAACACTCCTAATAGTGCTATGGATTTGAGGTACTGTTTCAAATAAGAATTTGGGACAAGTTCGCGGTTATTTCCCACCGATTTATGTTTTATTATATTTTCTTTCCATTCTCCATTGAGTTTTGCTGTTCTTGGCTCACAGAGCTTAAATTAAAGCTGTAGTTGTGCTAACTGGGTGTGTCTAGTTACTGAATTTCACTTAGTGACCTTGAAGACACTGTGAAGGACAGGAATATGGTTTCCAAAAATGGGGAGTGCAGATTTACTAATTATTAAAAAAGAAAAAAGATACCACAGACTGTTGTCTAGTAAACTAGTTTCTGGTAAGACATTAGATGGGCAAAAGTTTAGAGCACACTGTCAAGTAGAGAGTTCGTGGGCACTTAGAAAATTGACATTTATGAGCCAGCACGGGCTTCTTAAGAAAAACCCTGCTGCATTAATATCGTTTCCTTTTGGGTCACCAAATTGATGAATCAGAAAAACACGATATGTCTAGATTTCAGTGAGGCCGTTTTAAAGTATGTCTTCATAATACTCTTGCAGACAGATTGAATAAATGTGAACTAGTTTGTAATAATAATATGGGTCATTACAAAAGTTTTGAGATACAGAAAAATCAAGAAATGTAAAATACACTCTGATGGAAACAAATGAAGCCCTCTCAGCAACCCCAATAAGCCGGGCAACTTGAAACTTGCACAGATGAATCAGAAAGGACTCTTGTCACTATGTCTCTTGGAAGTGAAATGATGGACTGTACCAGGGTCTGTCTCAGAACTTCTCGTAATTAAGATGATTTGTAACTGGTTGGACCTGGTCAGTGGGTGTTAGTCCACTAGTTGATTCTTGATTATTGCTATAAAGCATGTTGGGTAAGCATGACCAGAATGAAAAAGGGTCTAAAAATTATGATGTATGAAGAATAATTGAAAGGACTGAGGTCATTTAATATAGAAACAAGATTTAGAGAGAATATAAAATCAAAATCTCAGCAGTTTCTCCTCTTATCCAAGTAGATTCATTCAACTGTTGTATTAACATTTTGCCTACATTACTAAAAAATGCCTGAGCAATGGAAGGAGGGTTTCAGTTTATCATGTGTGGTACTAGGGGAACAGAACTAAGCAATGAGAATCTGCTGAATGGGAGGAAGAACTTTATAACCAGAAGAAATTTCCAAAAAGTATCTGAGCTGCTTTGGGAAAACTCATGTTGCAGACAGTTTTCAAAAAGACTATGTAACAGTTTAATGGAAGATTGTTACTATGTTCTAACCTAAGTATTTTTTCAAGTTATTTAGAAACAATTTTATTTTAATTTTCTGTGTTATTAAAAATTATTTTTATTTTGATTGACTTGATAGTGATCCGTTGCTCATTTTTTTGACATGGCTAGGAAGATGGGGAGAAATACCTCCAATAAAGTAAATCATTACTTTGAAGCAAGTAAAAAACATCTTTAAGCTCCTCCATTGTTCAGGGCACTCTGGCAGAATTGGTGAGGATGCTAAAGTATAATCCAGTTCTGCTTTTAGGAGGTTTACAGATTGATTAGACAGACAGGGTATAAACATTTTAAAAGTTACCCACCATCAGAAAATGAGAATTCTCAATGTCACAAGGCAATATATAATTACTAAGGAAATGATGTAAACAGTTAACGTGTGAGAGTTCAGATGAAGGAAAGATTATTTTATGGCTAGAGCTTGCAAGATGAAACTGACATTGTATGGGGGAGAAGGGAAAGCATAGCACTGTGTGTATTTGTCTCTTACTCTGTGCCACTTCAGAATTGGGACTGTCTTTTTCTGCATCTGGGGACCCAGCAGCCCTCTTACCACAGTGCTTTCCACAAAGTGAGTGAGCAGGAATGTTGTTCAGTTGAGTTAGTGCAGGGTCTTCGTGGACTGTGGGGGTGTGGCAGGAAAGAGAATTTCAATTTTATGACGATGGGGGGATAATTTCTGGATTTTAAAAATTCTTATTATTTGGTGATAATTGAAACCAGGAGTAGTATAGCCCTTAAGCAACAGAGAAAGAACAGTGTGTCTCTGAGTATTTAAAGTACTATGCTTCAAAGGTAAATTAGAAAAGGCTTTCACTATTATGTACATAAATGACTGTGGTAAGAGGTAGAGAGATACAAAGTGCTACAGGAGAGTTTAGGGAAAATTCAGAGTAAGAAGGTACTTCTGGTGTTAGCCCTTGGGAAGGGTTCATGGAGGAGGTGGCTTTTAAAGGTAAAATTTGAATTGGCTGAGATAGGTGAGGCTGATCACATAAAAGGTTTTGTAAACCTTTGTTCTCAGTGGTTTCCCCCATCCCTAGCTTTCTACATTATTGCTTGATGACCTCTGTTTTTGCTACAAAACTTCCTCAGTTTTGGCTCTAACTATTACAATTATCATTGATTAATGACATGCCATCTTGACCTCCTTCCCCAATGTGACGTGGGAAATATCTTTCCTCCTGAGACTCAGCCTTCTGTCTGTGGTCGGGATCCCGTCCCTTTTTGTCTTCTAGGATTCTATTCCAATACTTGTTTTCTGTCTGTAACTTAGACCTTTTTTTCTAGCTGGTTCTTTCTCCTTAGCACATGAACAACCTCACCCATTCAAGATACACTTCCTTAATCCTAGACTCACCTCTGATTATCCCCTTTTTATTCCTTCAAGGAAAACTTCCTCTTTCACTTTTTTATCCTGACTTGTGTGCATGTAATTCTTTGTTTTTAAATTCCTTTTTTCCCCCTTGATTCAAGAATGGGTATAATTCTTGAGCCTTCTTTTGCCCCACTAAAATTTCTCTTGCTCATTATCACTAGAGGCCTAATCGCTCTGTCTGATGGAAACTTTTTTTCTCTGTTTTTTCTTCATGAAGTTTTCTTCCTTTTAATTGGATATCTTTTCATGCTTTTTAAATTTTGAACTGTGTTAAAGTGTTGACCTGTTTATAAAATATATCTAAGTACAATTCAGTTAGTATTCCTGCAGAAAGCTTGCCTGGACACCCACCCTCACCTAGGTCTGAGTTAGGGGCTCCTCTCTTGTACTTCTGTGATCTCCTATGTAACTTTTATTATAGTTTTGCTCTTTAATACACTCTGAGCCTTAGAGGACAAGGGCTATATCCTCAATGAGTACAGTGAAACCTTCTTCCTCATGCGTTCTTACTGAGTAATAGATCTGAAAGTCTGTTTAAGTTTTTGACATATACTTGCTGGACAGGCTCTCCTTGTTCCCCAGGGTGCTAACAGAGGATTGCTTTTGCAAAGAAATATGTCTTTCACCTGTGGAGGACGGTTACCTGTTTCTTAAGAGCTGCTCTTAGTAATCAGAGTAGTCTGTACCTTCTGAAATACAGGTATCATCAGTTTAATTTAGTTTCAGGATTTTTTCTTTTAAGATTAAAAGTCTTGGCTCAGTGCCTGTGGCTTAAGTGGCTAAGGTGCCAGCCACATACACCTAAGGTGGCGGGTTCAAATCCAGCCCAGGCCCACCAAACAACAATGATGGCCGCAACCAAAAAATAGCCGGGCGTTGTGGTGGGCGCCTGTGGTCCCGGCTACTTGGGAGCCTGAGCAGGAGACTCCCTTGAGCCCAGGAGTTGGAGGTTGCTGTGAGCTGTGATGTAACAGCACTCTACCCAGGGGGACAGCCTGAGGCTCTGTCTCAAAAAAAAAAGATTAAAAGTCTTTCATACTTCATGATGTGCATGTGGTAGATAGAGATGGATGGACAGATAGACAGCTGTTTCACCAGGCTCTGCTTCTGAAAACTTGGCCTGGGAATAAGTAGTTTATAAAAAACAAAACAAAACAAAAAATTTTATCAAAGTATAATTTACATACTGTACAGTGCACCCATTTTTAGTGTACTACTCAATAATATTTAGCAAACTTACCGAGTTGTACAACCAACCCATCAGAATAGTCTAGCTTCCATATCAGACCAGGGACTTTATTGAAATTAACAATTAGCCATTTAATTTTTGTAAGTAGGCTTGACCTGCCCTATGCAGTTATGATAAGAATGAAATGATTTGCTTGAGGATGGGGTCTGTATTAGTGATAAATACAAAAGCTAAATAGATTACTTAAAAGAAGCAAACAAGTTTGTCTTTTATTTATCCCTGTAGCTTTTCATATTGACCTAATTTATACTCAGAAGTTTCTTTTGTAACATAAGCTATCAGGACTTCTCTCATATTGCTTGTATAGCTGGGAAAACAAAACCTTTTCATTTCTTACCTAGATTACTGCAGTATTTTCTTTTCTTTCTTTCTTTTTTTTTTTTTTTTTTTGAGCCAGAGTCTTACCTGTCACCCTTGGTACAGAGTGCCATGTTGCCACAGCAACCTCAAACTCTTGGGCTCAAGTGATTCTCTTGCCTCAGCCTCTCCAATAGTTGGGGCCACAGACATCTGCCAAAAGGCCCAGCTATTTTTGAAGATGGGGTCTCTCTCTTGCTCAGGCTGGTCTTGAACTCTGGAGTTGAGGTGATCCACCCACCTTGGCCTCCCAGAATGCTGGGATTACAGATGAGCCACACCTCATGCTGTACTTTCTTAACTGTCTCCTCACCCCTCACTGGCCCCTCATCCTAATTCATAATGCTTAGAATGATCTTTTAAATCCAATCTTATCCTTTCATTCCTGTTTCAAATTCTCTGTAGGCTCTACCTGGTCTCCTCCCTTGGTCTGAGATATTCTCCCTATTCTCTCTCTCTCTCTGTCTCACACATGTACGAGTCCTTCAGGAAATGCCATTTTCTCTGGTTCACTGGCCGGATCTCCTCCCTCTTCATATGGTAAAGAGTGCTTTATTGAATACTTTGCATTCCTTCCTCTCAAGGCTTGAACTTACCCTGTTATATTTGAATTATTAAGCTATTCATCTAGTGCCTAGTTGGTGCTCAGATGTGTTTGTGGTTTAGTAGAATCCTAATTATGGGAAAGACAGCCAAATTTGGGAGGCTTTTAGCATAGAGTAACCCTGCGTTTGGGGAGTATTGCTGTGCACAGTGGGTGTGGTAGCAGAGGACTACTCTGGAGGAACTGAATCTCAATGGCCTAAAGTGGGCAGTTCCGGCATTGGCGTGTTCCTTTTCCGTATTACACAGAGCTGGGAAACCACTGAAGTCATGTGCTCTGCAGAACTTGTTCAACTGGTTTCCTCTCCACAGACCCTTAATTCAGATTTCCACCCTGATTCTTTTCTACATGTGCTCTTGGTCTGGGCTTGTTTTAAGGTTTACCACTGTAGAGTTTTCAGTATAGTCATTTCTTTGTCTTGCTGAGTGGTAGAATGTGTAGGACCAAGTGTTTACTCCCTTTGCAAATGTTATCAGTAGGACAAGGTAGACAGATATTATGTAAGTTACTGAGTGTCAGATTCTAAAAGCAGGTTTATTTCTGAGAATCTAGCTGTTTCACACAGAGATCTATAGCTACCATTGTTTACAGCCTACTATTGCTTCGTGCACATTATCTCATTTAATCCTCACAGGAGATTTACCAGGTTTAGAGGTATTGCTAATCCTGTTTTACCGACAGGAAACAGAAGCTCAGAGAGGTTAGTTAATAACATGTCATTCTTGGTCATTCTTATTTCCTTCCTTCTTTTTTCAGGGAAGAAGTGGGTATGTTCCTTCCTGTAAGTAGCTGCTAAGTCTGCTCTTTAGAACCTTGCTGTCTTTTGTTCTTTAGTGCCTCTTTCACTTACTCTTTCCTTGTGGACAGCAAAAAAACGACACCTTCCCTGGACATACTGCCATCTCCTCAGACTAACCCGTCCTCCCCTCCTTCGCTTCTTTCCTTCTTAAACTGTTTTTTTTTTTTTTTTTGGCTTTTTTTGCAGTTTTTGGCTGAGGCTGGGCGCCGCTCCCTTCTTAAACTTTTTGAAAAAGAAACCTATATTTGCTGCATCTCCTTCCCCACTTCTGGTTACTTTTCTGTTATTGTAATCTGACTTTTACCTCCTTATACCAGAGGCCCTCACAGGGGTCACAGGTGACCTTCCTCTTTATGGAAGTTTAAATAATAACCTGTTTATCTTTTCCTTTCTCATTTCTATTTCTGAGTTCTTGTTTGTAAATTGCTTTTACTTTCCCACTTCAAGATGATACAAGTATTCATCTGTATTTTTTAATTTTTCTTGTTTTGGCTTTTAAAAATCTAATCCATTTGGCATTTAGTGTTAGTTGCAAAATGTGAAGTCAGGAACTAACTTTGCTGAGTTTTTTTTTCCTCTTTTCCCATCTTAAGGAATGTTCATATTCCCCACGGCCCTGAAACCAACCTCCCTCCACCCATCTAGCAGATTGTCAAATGAGATCAATTCTACCTCTGTGATTGGTTATCTTTCTATTTTTGCCTTTGCCCTAAAGATCTTATTATCTCTCACCGGGATTCCTGAAATAGTTGCCTAATATTTCTGCCTTGTCTCTGTCTTCCTGGCTGCTGTTCTTGTCACCCTTCTAAGTATTAGGTGTGCTGGGCCACGCTTATGCTCCACAGTCGCCTGTGGCTCCCGTTGCCTTCAGGTGCAGTGCTGGACCCCGAGGCATCTCCACCTGCTCCTCTGCCACCACGATTTGTCAGTCCCTGGATGTGCCATTTGTTTTCATGCTGGGTTTTTTTTTCTTTAGCCCTTTGTTTATGCTGTTTCTCTATCTTAAATATTTCTTTTCCTGATTTTTCACCTCTCTTAAGTACAATCTATCTTAGCAAAGCCTAGTTCAAATATCAGCTCCTATATTAGTTATTTGTTTAGTATCTCTTTTCTCAGAGAATGATTCCCTTAAAGATAGGGACTGGTATTCAGCACATACTGTGCCACTGGTAAGTATTAGAGTCTTCAGTTAGAATGTTTCCTGAATGAGTATGTGGCTATCAGAGTAGATAACTTTTTTAAAGAATTGACTTAAAATATGCATTAAACAAAACTTTATAAAAAGACTACATTGGAAAGATATGTAAGAACTGCTGTGTGATTAAAGGGAGGCTTTTGTATAAGTCCTCAATTTTTATACTAGTTGTGACAATTACCAGAGTTTAATAATAGTGCTCCATCTTAGAGTCTACTTTCGAAGGGTTGTTCATGAAGCCATAGACTGTGACTTGGGATGTTCTAGGAAGTCCAGCATAAGAAATTAGGTTTTGATTTGTTTTTTTGTTTTTTGTTTGTTTGTTTGTTTTTGAGACAAGGTCTCACTTTGTTGCCCTGGGTAGAGTGTAGTGACCAGAGTGCAGCTCAAAGCAACCACAAACTCCTGGGCTCAAGTGATCCTCCTGGTCCAGCCTACTGAGTAGCTGAGACTATAGGTGCCCCCACTACACATGCCAATTTTTCTATTTGTTGTAAAGGTGGGATCTTGCTCTTGCCTAGACTGGTCTCTCAGCTCCTGTCCTCAAGCCTGGCTCTGCCTCTCAGGGGGCTGGAATTACAGGTGTGAGCCACCGCCCCTGGCCCATGCCAGGCAGAACTTCAGCCTTTGTTAGTAAGTGTTGAGTAGAAGGTAGCGGTTGTTATTCTTGAACGAAGGAGTGTCCTATAGCAGTTAAAGTGTAGGCTTTAGAGTCATACCAACTTGGGTTCAAGATGAACTTAGTAGCTGGGTAAGCTTGGACAGTTTACTTTTGGAGATATACAGTTGTGCTGTCTGTAAAATAAAAACAGTAATACTGCTTGTCTTTGGAGGCTGTTGTAGAGATCAAGTATGTAAAGTATTTAGCTTTGTATCTGCCACATGGAGTGTTTGAGATTTGTTTTTTAATGTTATTTATATTGAAAATGAATGATTCAGATGTTAGTGCTTTCCTGTTGAGCAGTTGTGTTTCAGATTCACTATCACTTTTTTTTATAATTTGCATTTGACTTAGATTTGCTATAGCAGTTCTGGGATTAAAATTGAGGAGAAGTGAGAATTCCACTCTCCACTTTATTCACATCTTTTGAGAAATAAAAGAAACATAAGATTGTTGTGGCTGAGCTGTGTTTGTGACTGTGTCTGGTAGTCCTGATAAGATGTAGGTTGTGCTGATGTTACCATTTGGTAGGATATTCTCAAAAGATTTTTTTTTTAAGTTGCCTATTTGTTAAAACATTTAAAAGAAAATTTAAAAAACCCTGCATTGTTGTCAAAGTGATTTTCTGACATAGATCTGATCAGGCCATCCTTCAGTGTCTCCAGCAATGACAAACCATCTGTTGCACGGTCCCACCTGCTGACACTTCATCTGCCTAACCCCTAATCCCCTTCCCTTTTACCTTCCAGCACGGGCTGTGCTGAGCTGCTTGGTGACATTCTTTGATTTCTTGTGCCTCCCCACCTTTGTGCTTGGTGTTTCTTCTGTTTGGAAGCCTTCTGTGCCCTGGCCATTTGGTAAACTCGTCTTCATTCTTTAGAACCCATCATATTTGTGGATGATGAAGCTGAGTGAGAAGCTACTATTTAGGGTGGCAGAAATAGAGTCACAAAAGATAACCGATGTTAGGGACAATCGCCTGAATCTAACATGAAGAAATATAGCATTGAATGGAAACAATGGTTTCAATATGGAATTTTAGAGATACCACTTAGCAGTTCTGTATGTGGAAAATAATGAAGTTCTGTTGACTGGGAAAGTGTAATAAAATAATTTAGTCTGAGCCTTTGTGGTGATGGGAGTGCTCAAAAAGAAGAATGTGGCAGCCCTGCTCTGTCTCAGCCTGGCAGACCACACTGGACCACAGTGTGCAGGTGGGGAGTGCTGAGATGAGAAGGATGGAGGGGCCCAGGAATGCTGGCCAATGCTAATGGCAGCACCCAGTTTTGAGTGCTTGCTCACTCTGGGCCAGGTGCTGTTCTTAGCACTTTTTATGTGTTATTTAATCTTCACAAACATTCTCTGGGTAGGTGCTATTATTGTCACTTTTTATGAAGAGTGTTTAGAAGAACTGGAATCATTTTACATACAGAAGTGTTAGCATGTGACTCATCATATGAGGGAATAGGAGGAAAGGAACAAATATTTTTTTCAGAACCCAGCCAAGCACTGTGTAAGCTTTGTACTTCATTTGGAATCTTAGTTAATTCTCAGGGACAAACCTATTTGGAAGGAACTATTGTTACTTTTTAACGAACGAAGACACTAGTTAAGTAGCTTGCTGTCTTGGAAGTGCCATAGACAGGGTATGACGTCACTAGGGAAGTGTTGAGACGATTGTGTTATGGACCATTATTTCACTTCTGATTCACCTCTCCACGTTTCAACTTGCTCAGCTTATCAATGTTGCTCAGAGGGCTTTATTTGTTTCTATTCAGAGAGATTTTGTACTTCTTGATTTTTTTTTTTTTAATGTGTCTCAAACCTTTTGTAATAACCCATGTATAAATCCATGGCCAGTTCTAGTAACATTACACTTTTATTTCATGTGTTCCCTTGCTCCAAAAGCCCTGTGGAGACCTGGTGCTGGCTTAAAAAAAAATGAATTGAAACTGAATTACCTTCAAGGTTCCATTCCCTGCCAGCAGCAGAGTTCAGGGTCAGCCTGCATCATGAGGTGGCTAAGATATTTTGGATGAATTCAGGCATCAAAGAGGGGAGGGAGTGAAAGGGAAAGGGGAGAGTGAGGTGGTTTGTACAAGATGTTTAATGAGATGACCAACCCTGAGGTTTCTGCTAGGACGGAGTTAAACATGAGAACTGGTAAAAAGCTGTGTTGGCTACTGAGTATCTTTTGTGCGTGAATTTATTGTTAAATTTGTAAAGCTAAACTAAATGCTTAAGTTTTATAAGTTTTATAAGGTATTTTAGCTAAAATACCTAAAACCCCATAAGGTAGATAGAACATGGAGAGGTATCAGCCTTTGTACTGCACTGTATACCTGAAACTTTGCCCTGTTGAGACAGCCTGTGGAGCTGTGCCCTGTTAGGCTTTTGGGATGAGCCTCAAGGTAAGAGCAGCAGTGTGTAGGGGGAGATAGGAAACTAAGGATCAGAGTCTCTTTCTTCCACCTTTGCCTAGTCAGCAGGTGACTTTAGAATAAGCCTCATTCTTATATTCGCAAAGGAGGGGTTATGCAAATAGGTGTAGCTTTTGAGTGGCCTTTTGGGCAATAATAAAAACACTTTTAAATGTTTATAATTTTTTGTTTTAGAGTTATACTTCTAAAGCCCTCTCTCCTAAGGAATTCATTCTAAACACAGGAGCACACTGTGAGCAGAGATTGGCCCCGCAATAGTGTTTAATTGAAAATATTTAAAACTGACATAAACCTATGCCATGCTGCTAAGCAATATGCATAACACCTTTGAAAAGACTTAGGTTTCAGATTGTTGCAGCTTTCAAAGGAAAATTAATAAAAAATGGGATGTTTCCATATAAAAAAAGACATAAATGTCCAACATGGGTGACTGATTAAGCATTTGATAGAATTTTTATGTAACTTCAAGTCTTCAGAAACTATGTAATATGTAAGAAATATCCAGAAAATTTGTGAGAAATGTTTAGAAATTTTTCTTAATGGATATGTATTATATTTGACAAAAACAAAAAAGCTATTTGCCCCAGAAGTGCACGAGGTTCCTGGCTGGTGCTTTTTGTGACTCTGTGACTCAGTGGCAGAGGGGAAGCTCACTCCAGCTGTAGAGAAAGATAGAGGACAGTTTGCTGTGTCCTGGAGTTAGAGGGTGATCTAAACTTTTGCCAACATTAAAAATTATAGCACCTATTTAAAACTGACATTAACATTATAGTAAGTTGGCACCCTACTTTTCAAAGCAGTTTGGTTCTGATTTAACTTATTTTTTAAACTAATCAGGTGATGCTCCATTGTGAGGCAACTCACACTGGTGGGTGAGCCACACATTTGGTGACCTGGAGGGCAGTTTGGGTTTAGGGCAGTTGTTTAAAAATACTCTGTATTTTGCCTATGAAGTCTGACAATTTTAAGTTTACAAACTCCTAGAAAAACGTGCTACATACCTCCTTGCTGAATAAGGGGAGTAGCTCATCAAGGGTGGTGGTGATACTCAGCAAAGGTATGTAGCACTTTCTCTAAGACACATTCATGAACTTAATGCCTAGCTCTAGTGTTTTGCTTAATCCCTTTCACTAAATCACAGTTGGCTTTTTTCCTCTGACCTGACACTTGTATGATATGCAAAGTATTCTACCCCACTGTAGGAAATGTCTCAGAACTGTTTTTATCAAAAAGTGGAGAAAGATAAAGGGACAGGGGAGATGTCACTAAAGACCCTCCTTTTAATTTTTTTTTTTTTTTTTGAGATGAAGTCTTACTGTGCTGCCTAGGCTGGAGTGCAGTGGTTGTTCAGAGTTGTGATCACAGTGCCCCTTGGCCTGGAACTCTGGCCGCAAGCCATCCTTCTGTCTCAACCTCTGACTAGGGCATGACTGGCCCCAAGGCACCCTGCACTGCACTTCCTCAGTCTTAGTCCAGTAATCTCCAGAGGAGGACTCTGATACCCATCTCTGATCCAAGGCAATAATATTCCCCCATTTTGAGAAGAAAATAAGTATTTTTTTCTTTGAACTGTTATGTGCTAGAGGGCTGGTTTTGGCTTAGACTATAATTATTAGGTTTGCCCTTGCTAATGAGAACCCAAGTTAGATTGTCCCCTGAGAGCTGAGGTTGCCAGGAATTGTTTGCCGGAATGATTTTATCTGCATCCTTTTTAGCAGTGAAACATTAGAATTGTATGAGATGTGTCCTTGGACTACATCTGTTTTTCCATACCAAGAACTGCCATTCCTTTCTGCATTACTATTCTGACCTTTAGGCTCTTGCAGAGGTATAGTTTAAATTTTGTAGTTGTTACCAATTGGTATCTAATGTACTGTGTCAATTCTCCTGGAAAACTCATTTGTTCTGTTCCCCCCGTTTTATAATTTAAATTCTATTACTTGAAAGAAAAGCCAGAAGAGAAGCTTATTGTTACTGAGTATAGGAAACATCCAGAAAATTCTCTGGTCCATTCATATATCTATCTAATCTTTATTTTAGTCCATACTATTTGTCATACTATTTGTAGCTGCTTTGTAGCTAGAATAGATTTTAAAGTGAGATTGAGTAACCATAATATAGAATTTGGAAAAAATAAGGAGATTGTGTTGCTTTTCCTTGTTTTTAAAAGATTCTGAGTAATATTCTCAGTTTTAAAAAATGGACTTAATATAAGAAATTTATTATGAAGTATAAGAGTAACAATTTAAGGCCGGGTGTGATGGCTCACGCCTGTAATCCCAGCACTTGGGAGGCCGAGGTGGATAGATTGCCTGAGCTCACAAGTTTGAGACCAGCCTGAGCCAGAGCAAGACCTTGTCTCTAAAAATAGCCGGGCATTGTGGTGGACACCTGTAGTCCCAGCTACTCGGGAGGCTGAGGCAAGAGGATCAGTTGAGCTTAAGAATTTGAGGTTGCTGTGAGCTATGATGCCACAGCACTCTACTGGGAGCAACAAAGTGAGACTGTCTCAAAAATAAAATAAAATGAAATAAAATAAAATAAAATTTATAGAAGTATGAGAAATTCATAGTTTATAGTCTTTAGCAATGTTTTTTTTGGAGACAGAGCTTTACTCTTGTACCCTGAGTAGAGTGTCATGGCATCATAGCTCATAGCAACCTCAAGCTCTTGGGCTCAGGTAATCCATCTTGCCACAGTTTTTCTATTTTTAATAGAGACAGGGTTTTGCTATTGGTCAGGCTAGTCTCGAACTTCTCTGAGCTCAAGTAATCCACCTGCCTCAGCCTCCCAGAGTGCTGGGATTATATAGGTGTGAGCCACTGTGTCTGGCTGGCAATTTTATTAATATAAAAAATAGATAAAACAAATAAATGGGATCATAATACACTTGCATATTACTAAGCCTATATTTTTATTTGGATGTTAATTTTTTTGTCATGTTGTAAGAGACAGGAATTACACTGTCTGGTGTGCAGTGGTGCAATCTCAGCTCACTGCCACCTCGAACTTACGGGCTTAAGTGATCCTACAACCTCAGTCTCCCAAGTAACTGGAACTACCGGTGCCCACCGCTGCACCTGGCTATGTTAGTGTTTTTCTTATTCATGTTTGTGGATATATACATGTGTGTATGTATATGGCATATTCCAAAATTTCTTCTAGTTTTATTTTAAATTTTTGTGTATTAATAAGCATAAATGTTTGAATTTTATATGGCAGTAAATCTCACTTTTATTTTAGTTTGCTGTATCTTGAGCCCTTTTTTTGTTTGCTTTTTCAAAGATTTATCATTTTGGTAAAACAAACCAGGCAACATCTAGTGTTTTGGTAATTTTCTAGTTTAGTGAAGAATATAATGATAATATTAGTCTTGTAAATTTTGAGTGGAATAATTCTAAATTAGAGATTCTTAATCTGCGGTTCATAAAGTCAATGAAATCTCTGAAATTATATGTAAACCTTAAAAATATGTGGATTCTGTCGCTCAAAAGTGGTTTAAAACCATGGCCATAAATGATTTTTCGTTACCTACATTTCTGTTGGTACAAAATACACACAAGTAAACTTTCCTTTGTTGTTTCATCTGAAGCTTCCCTAAAATCTCATGAGAAGTATTTGAGGGGGAAAGTACAGTTTTCTTTTTCTTTCCTCTCCCCCTGCCTGTGAAAAACACAGAAGAATTCACTGTTTCTTGCTTCCATAGGAGTTTCTTTCAGTATGTTAGCTAATTGACTTTGTTTTGATAACTCAAACAACATTAAAACCTAAATATGGAAAATCACTGTGGATTCTAAATTCTGAAACTGGAAGTGAATATCAGCAACAAATTTAAGCTTCTGAACAGTTGAGACAGTGGCTTCTGTTATGTACGGTTTTTCTTAGGACTTCCCAAAGAGTAGCCTGGGGACTGAGGAGAAGGGTCTGAAGTTTTGGGGGCAGTAGGGTCTGGGGAGCCAGCTGGTCCTTTGGCTGCAGTAGGAGGAAGGAGGCTGGACAGGAGGTGGTATTCATGCTCAGGGATTTCCCCAATTTCCTTGCCTCTGAGATCTGACTGAGCCAGGGAAAGATGTGTGTGGAGCTGATCGAGTATTGCTGTGTTTGACTCAACTTCTCCAGGGAGAGAGGAAATTAAGCTTACTCTCTCTCAGAAAGAGTCTGACCTCCCCTTCTCTTTTTCATTATCCTCTCTCCTTTTGTGCAGGTGGATGGAAGCTTGCCTGGGGGAAGATCTGCCTCCTACCACAGAACTAGAGGAGGGGCTTAGGAATGGCGTCTACCTTGCCAAATTAGGAAACTTCTTCTCTCCCAAAGTGGTGTCCCTGAAAAAAATCTATGATCGAGAGCAGACCAGATACAAGGTGAGACCTTCCTGACTTGGTGCTCAGATTCCTGTAAATTTGAAAGAGAAGGTTACATACATTATTTTGTGTGAGAGTTGTTGAGAGAACGTGTAAGGTGTCTTTTTTCCAACAAAATATTAACCTTTAAATTGTCTGGCAGGACAGAGAAATTACTGCAAAGTCAAAATACAGTAGTAAGGAAACCTGGGCTGTCTGTATTTCTGGTAGAATTCTTATGGTGTGTATATAGCAAGTTTCATAGTCTTGAAAACAAATCAGTACTCTGAGTTTTTTTTTTACCCTTTAAAAGGTAGAAGGAATGACTAGGGGAATTGCTACCTTAAATCTGGTTTTCACTAAGCTCTGAGATTTGCTGGCAACTTTAGGGAAAAAATTAGCCTGCAGTATTGGAGTTCATGCTATAATGGGAAAATGATCCAATTTCAGAAAATTGAGATAAATGACAGGGCCCTAAAAAAAGAAGAAGACTGCTTAGCCAAGTTGGGATGTTTACAAGGACCAAATTCTTGGGTTTTTTTGCAGTTTTTGGCCGGGGCTGGGCTTGAACCCGCCACCTCCGGCATATGGGGCTGGCGCCCTACTCTTTGAGCCACAGGCACCACCCGACAAGGACCAAATTCTAATGTCTGCATAGTTCCTCTAGAGAGCTTGCCTGTAAGCTCTTAGAGAGGATGAGTGTGAAAGATAGTGTAAGGTGACCTACTGTAAGAACTGGGCCAAAACTCAGACCCAAGTAAGGCTGCTTCAGTGTCAAAAGAAGATTTTATATTTTACCTTTAAATTCAAAGAGAAACATGGAAGAAGTAGCTCTTTAGCCAAAATCAATCAGCATCCTAAATAGAGACTTTTCCTTTTTTTTTCTTTTTGAGACAGGAGTCTTACTTTGTCGCCCTTTGATAGAGTGCTATGGTGTCATAGCTCATGACAACCTCAAACTCTTGGGCTCAGGCAATTCTCTTGTCTCAGCCTTCCCAAATAGCTGGGACTACAGGCCCTTGGCTATTTTTGGAAATGAGGTCTCCCTCTGACTCAGGCTGGTCTCGATCCTGTGAGCTCAGGCATTCCACCCTCCTTGGCCTCCCAGAGTGCTAGGATTACAGGTATGAGCCACCGCACCCTGTCCCTAAATAGAGACTTTTCTTAATCAAAAGCAAAGACTTGCATGCTGTTTTAAATAGTTATTCTGAAGACAATTCTGATGGTTCTGTAGACAGAGGCAAGATAGTAAAGGAAAGTAGAAACTTGGCAGCAACAATTAAGGTCTTATCTTTGTACCCCTCTTGAGAGTAAATCTTCAAAAGTAGGAGGAAAAAAAATAGTATTTTGGAAGGAAGGGTTTTCTTCCTGTGTGAGTGTGAGAGTCCTGACTGAAGTACTTGATACTACCTACTGTTCTGCAGCTTCTCTGCGCAGCTCATGCCAGATGCTCTATGTGCGCGGTCTCGTTTAATCTTCACTACGTAGCACATAGGTATTCCAGGTGGGAAACTCTTGACTGTAGAGGGTGAAAGGATTTGCCCATGGCCACATCAGGGATTGAATCCCAGATGATTTGATTGCAAAGACCCTGTTCTATGAAACACACACACGTGAAATTTCTCAAGGCTGTTCCTAAGTGGGCGGGAACTGAGATGTGGGTGTGGCATTTTGGGATTGGAATGTGAGCCCAGTGACTTTTGCAAGGAGAGTTCTTGTTTTCTTGTTTAGTATTTGTGTCAATATAACCACCAGCACCTAAAGGCTTTTTTATTTGTTCTAGGCAACTGGCCTTCACTTTAGACACACTGACAATGTGATTCAGTGGTTGAATGCCATGGACGACATTGGATTGCCTAAGGTAACTTACTTCATAGTCATCTTCTGGCTATTTTGGCATAGCAGTTCTTATTCTACCTATACAATTATTCTGAGACACTTTAATTTTTTTCTAACACTAGCGAGGTCTCGTCTATCTGTTTTGGGAAATAGTTTTGTCTTTTCCTGCTCTGTCCTTCGTATCCGTCTCACATCACCCCAGAGAAACTCCCCAGGATGATCTGCACTTTACCCTGTCGGATCACAGACTTTGTTGCCTTGGGTAGAATTCACATACTATGAGATAGGCCATTTTAAAGTGTACGAATTCAGTGGTTGCACTTATTCACACAGTTGTTACATTAAAATTTGACTTTAGGGGCTTGGCACCTGTAGCACAGTGGTTATAGCGCCTGCTATGTACACCGAGGCTGGCAGGTTCGAATCTGGCCCAGGCCAGCTAAACAACAATGACAACTGCAACAACAACAACAAAAATAGCCAGGCATTGTGCTGGGCACCTGTAGTCCCAACTACTGGGAGGTTGAGGCAAGAGAATCACTTAAGCCCAGGAGTTTGAGGTTGCTGTGAGCTGTGACACCACAGCACTGTAGCACTCTACTGAGAGTGATGTGGTAAGACTCTGTCTCAAATAAATAAATAAATAAAATTTGACTTTAGGAAACACAAAAAATATTTTAGCAATCTGTGGAGAGTATGTAGTATGGAGGGTCATTTTATATTCTAAATTGTGGAGTCAAGCTTGCTTTCTTTGGGATGCCATGCTGTTTCTTGTCCCCTTTCTCTCTATTTCCCCTCTCCCCTAACCCCAAAATATACTTTTATATCCTAACAAGAGCCCAAATTGTAGAGGCAATATAATGATATTACTTCCTATGTCTGTTTTAGCGATGACTGTGGTTTTGACGTGGGAGTGTGCTGCCCGAGTGTTAGCTCAGGCATGTGTTCATTGCTGCCATCAGTGAGACAGCCGCTCCAGTTTCCACACGGCCGTGTCACTCTCAGAAACATGCACTGATTGATTGATTTTCTTTTTTTCTCTATGTCATTTGACCTAAGAATTCCACTATTCCCCTCCTAAAAAATATCAATCAGATAGACACAAAAAGATACAGTATATATAAAAGCATTACTTGGCTCGGCGCCTGTGGCTCAAGCGGCTAAGGCGCCAGCCACATACACCTAAGGTGG
>NW_003852672.1:683397-752203 GCF_000181295.1 Otolemur garnettii | reverse complement strand
AAAAAAAAAAAAAAAGGCATTACTTATGATAGAAAAATATTGGTAGCAAACTACATGTTTCTTCACTCGGGGTATTATTACAGCTGTCAAATACTAGTATCATTAAAAAGGTTATTAATCTAGCCAGACGTGGCGGGCACCTGTAGTCCCAGCTACTCAGGAAGCTAAGGCAAGAGAATTGCTTGGGCCCAAGAGTTTGAGGTTGCTGTAAGCTGTGATGCCATGGCACTCTACCAAGGGCCACATAGTGAGATTCCATCTCAAAAACAAACAAACAGGACGACACCTGTGGCTCAGTGAATAGGGCGCTGGCCCCATATAAGTTCGAACCCAGCCCTGGCCAAACTGCAACAAAAAATAGCCAGGCGTTGTGGCAGGTGCCTGTAGTCCCAGCTACTCGGGAGGCTAAGGCAACTCCTAAAGCCCAGGAGTTGGAGGTTGATGTGAGCTGTGATGCCACAGCACTCTACTAAGGGTGATAAAGTGAGACTCTGTGTCTAAAAACAAACAAACAAAGGTTATTAACCTATATAAACAAGGGACGTTGTCTTTGATGTAGTAAGTGGCAGGGGGTGGAGACAGTTTGAGATTATAAGAGTTTGTGTTCTGGCTAAGAAGAGACCTCTAGTTTTAAATAAAAATAAACTGAATTTTCTTGGGAAAAGTCTGTAAAGAGATACGGTTTTTGTGTCTATGTGATGGGATTAAGGGGTGATTTTTATTTTCTTTACTCTTTCCTATGGAGTCCAGATTTGTGCAATCAAAGAAATGTTTTTTTTAAAAGTGAGGTATAAAATATCAGATGGTGGTTAAAACCACTTTATGCATGAATATTTGATATTTATATAGTGCCAAGCTCTCTTGTTGCTTACATAGTTGTTGAACTGAGTTAAATCCAGAGCTGAGTCTTTGCAGGAAACCAGCTTTGTCCTCAATTTCAGAGCAAGTGCTGAAGTTCTCTTCTTGCCACTGGTATGTTTGAGAATTAGGCCTCCCAAAGGTCATGAAATGCAATATGTTGAGTTCTTACAGCTGTTTAGCCTTTCTGTGCACCTGTAACTTCCTGTTCCTGTTTTTTTAATATAGTATAAAGTACTATACTGTATAAAATATTGTACTGTGCACCTGTAACTTCTGGTTTTTATGTGGTATAAAATACTGCACAGTATAAAGTATCATATAATGAACCTATAACTTCCTATTTCTGTTTTTGACGTAGTCTGTTGCCAGTGGGCAATGATAATTTAACCACTTTTGAATGGCACTAAGAGCTTTATTAATATCTGCTACTGTTAGCAATATTGTTACTACAAAAAGCTTTGTTAATGATATAATTTTGTTACATTTTTTATTTACTAACAGTAGGGTATTGTCCTGGACCACAATTGCAACAAACATAGAATTTACTAAAGGCCTTCAGGGACAACGTGGTAATCATGGCTATACACCTTGAAATGTCTACTCTACTGATTACTTCTGAGTAATATGAACTAAAGATACTTAGCTTAAAAATGTATTGTTGCTTGTATACTTGCTTAAAAATGTATGATATATAATTGACAATACATAGATAGTGTTTATTGGCATGACTATCCTCATCTCTTTATATGGTACATGCAGACTAGTTATAGAAATTTAGTGCAATAACTTTTTGGTTCTTATCCTTTTTTTTTTTTTAACTCTTTATTGGTACTTTCTTTTCTTTTCTTTTCTTTTCTTTCTTTCTTTTTTTTTTTTTTTTGTAGAGACAGAGTTTCACTTTATCACCCTGGGTAGAGTGCCATGGTGTCACATAGCTCACAGCAACCTCAAACCCTTGACCTTAAGTGATTCTTTTGCTTCAGCCTCCCAAGTAGTTGGGACTACAGACACCCGCCACAAAGCCCAGCTATTTTTTGTTGCAGTTGTTATTGCTGTTTAGCAGGCCTGGGCCAGGCTTGAACCCACCAACTTCCATGTATGTGGCTGGCACCCTACTCACTGAGCTATGGGCACCCACCCTATTTTTCCCATTCTGTGGTTTCCCATTCTATGGTTGAGTTATTCTCAAGACGTTTTTCTATAAGATACAGTATCTTCAATTGGCTACTAGACATTTCTCCTTGGATAGTTTCCTGTTACCTAGAGGTTTTTTTTTTTTTGTAGTTTTTGGTCGGGGCCCGTTTGAACCCGCCACCTCTGATATTTGGGGCTGGTGCTCTACTCCTTTGAGCCACAGGCGCTGCCCTAGAATTTTTCATATCTAAAATTAATTCTATTTTTTCGCCAAGTGAACTTCCCCTTCTCTGTAGTAAATGATACCATGTCACCATTTTCTCTGTTACCCAGTCTCAAAACTTTCAGATAACTTTGGACTCATAAGTACGGTAATTCTACAAGCCTTCTCCATTTATTTGAAATATCTCTTTTATCCATCTGCTGTCAGGACAGCCTCCCAGACTGCCCCCTCAGCACTCTCTCTTCATCATTCAGAGTATCTTGTGTCCTGTCTCCAGTTGGATCTTCCCAAAGCTCTAAAGCTAGGATACCTCTTCATGTCCTGCTTACCAAGTTCAAATTTGTCTGTTACAGTGCCCATGATAATCTGATCTTATCCTACCCACCCAAGCTTATTTTTCTGTTACTTTTAGAAATGTGTTCTGTACATTTTAATTTTTTTTATTTTACATTTTTTGTGTGTGTTTGTTTCTGTTTTTTGTTTGTTTGTTTTTGAGGCAGTCTCACTATGTTGCCCTCAGTAGAGTGCTATGGTGTCACAGCTCACGGTAACCTCAAACTCTTGGGCTTAAATGATTCTTTTGCCTTAGCCTCCCAAGTAGCTGGGACTACAGGTGCCTGCCACAATGCCTGGCTATTTTTTGGTTGCAGTTGTCGTTGTTTAACTGGCCCGGGCTGGGTTCGAACCCGCCACCCTCGTTGTATGTGGCTGATGCCGTAATCACTGTGCTATGGGCACCGAGCCTGTTTCTGTTTTTGTTTTTATAAATCATAGCTGTGTACATTGATGCATTTATGAGGTTCAATGTACTGATTTGATATATAATGTGAAATGCTTACATTGAACTGATTAACACATCTATCACCTCACTTATTTGTTGTGGTAAGATAATTATATTCTTTTGTTAATAGTTTTGAAATGTACCATTGCATCATGCACATTAGGTGAGGTCCCCCCAAATACCCTTTTCCTCTCGTCTCCTCCATCCCCTCTGTCCTCTTCCGGGTCTACTTTCTGGACTATAGATGTGTTTTACCATTCATACGAATGTGTAGGTGATTATATGTTGATTTCATAGTAGTACTGAGTACAGTGGATACTTTTTTCCCCAATTCTTGAGATACTTTACTAAGAAGAATATGTTCCAGCTCCATCCAGGTAGACATAAAAGATGTGAACTCTCCATCTTTTTATGGCTGCATAGTATTCCATGGTATACATATACCACAATTTGTTAATCCATTCATGGATCGATGGGCACTTGGGCTGTTTCCATGTCTTGGCTATTATGAATTGGGCTGCAGTAAACATTCTGTGCCAATGTCTTTGTTCCAAATGATTTTTGATCCTCTGGGTATATACCTAGTAGAGGAATTGCAGGATCGAATGGTAGGTCTACTTTTAGTTCCTTGAGTATTTTCCAAACTTCTTTCCACAAAGGTCATATTAGCTTGCATTCTCACCAGCAGTGTAGAAGCGTTCCCTTCTTTCCGCATCCACGCCATGTTCTGTACATTTTTAGCACCTCATTATTCAATGTTTTATTTCTCCAATCTACTGTTGTCCCTGTTTCCCTCAATGACAGATTGAATTGTATGATGCCACGTTACTATGAGAACAGGTCTTGAAAATCAAGGCTATTCTTCCTACTTATAATTTCTAACTCATTAATAAGGAAAACCTTTAGAGATTATATTAAATGAATTGTTAATGTTTGTCATCTAGTTATTTACAACTGTTAAAAACAGCAGTGCACATATGCATGTGTGTGTGCAGCTCACAAACTTGTGACCTATCCTACCTCAGTCATTAGCTCATCAGATACAGAGCTTCTTCCATGACCCTGTTTCTGGGCTTGGTATTAAAGATACAGCAGTGAATAACATAGACTTGGTCCCTGCCTTCATGTGACTTGTAGTCTGTTGGAATAGCCACAGAGATAAACACAAGTGATTGATTGTGGTAAGTGCTACCAGGGAAGTACTTGACTGCCCCTCCCCATATGCACCCTCTGTGCTAGCACTTGTTTACCCCACCCCTGTATGCATCCTCTGTGTAGCTACATCATGTGTACGTCTTCCCACTTCCCCCCAGCATTAGAGCACATATTAATATTTTGTAGTTTTCTTCAATGTCTAAATGTAGTAATTTGCCCAAACTAAAGCCCTTAGTAAATGTTCGTTGTTCTTACTCCATCTAGGCATGGTAAATAGTACTAGGAAGATATGGTTCTTAAGCCTCATACATTTACCACTGATTTGAGCTTGGGTTTCATTTGCCTATAGCTGGGTCCGAAATAAGTAAATTACCTTCACACACCTAATGAAATTCAGTGGGTTGATCAAATAGAGATTTTCCAAATAGTATTTTTCATTCTGTATGACAGCATTTTATTCCTTGCAATACTTAAGGTAAATGTCTGTTAACCCTAATGAAATTATTTGCTGAATACCAACAATTTTCTCTGATTTTTCCATAGTTTTATTTGTATTATTGATGATTGGTGAATGTCAAATAAAACCAGTGGATGGATATTTTGCTTCTTTTATTTCTCTCTAGATTTTTTACCCAGAAACTACAGACATCTATGATCGAAAAAACATGCCAAGATGTATCTACTGTATCCATGCACTCAGGTAAACAGTTTTCTTGCTAAAATAAGCAGTGTAGGAATACTATCTGAATTGAGTATAGCTTTTCTTTTCTTTTTTTTTTTTTTTTGATGCCCTGACTCGGATCTGAACCAAGGTTGCTGCAGCCACAACAGAGTATGTAGCTTTTTATCCTTGGTGTAAGGCAAAAAGTTTTTTTATTAGTTTTAGAATCTTTAAATAAGATAGAATACTATTATCCTAACAAAATAGTGAAAAATGGCTGTCTGTAGAAGGGATTTATTTATTCCCATAATAGCAGATACTTTGATTCTAAAACTATGCTATCTAATCTGTCATTATTGATACAGGGTTTCTGTGAACTATGCATTTCACTTGGGGTTTGGTCTTTTAAATAGACATCTAGGTTCTTGCCCCCCCCCTTTTTGTTTTTGGTTGGGGGGACAGTCTCACTCTGTTACCCAGGCTAGAGTGCGACGGCATCATTTTAGCTCACAGCAACCTCAAACTCCTAGGTTCAAGCAATCTTCTTGCTTTAGCCTCCTCAGTACTGGGGACTATAGCCCCTTGCTAAATTGTCGTACTAATCTTTCTGTTTTTAGTAGAGACAGTGTCTTGCTCTTGGTCAGGCTGGTCTCAAAATCCTGACCTCAAGAGATCCTCCTGCTTTGGCCACCCAGGGTGCTGGGGTTATAGGCCTGAGTCACCATGCCTGGCCAGTCCTTGCCATTAATAAGCCATTTGTTCACTCATTGAATTTTTTTTTTTACCAATACAAATATGTTAATAGGAACTGAAACAGTATTATTCTTTGCACAGTTTCATGATGCATTTGGAATATGACTTAATTTCAGGTTCCTAGAATCAACAGTGTACTAAGTTGGAAGGAAAAGGTAGTATGTCTGGAGGGAGGGTGGGATGGGATGGAAGTCGACGCTTATAAAGGATGAGTATCCCTTATCCAAAATGCTTAGGACCAGAAATGTTTCAGATAGTGGATTTTTACAGATTTTGGAATTTTGCATTATGCTTACCAGTTGAGCACCCCAAATATGAAATCCGAAATGCTTCAATGGACATTTCTCTTGAGCATCATGATGGTGTTCAAAAAATTTCAGGTTTTAGAGCATTTTGGATTTTGGATTTTCAGATTTGGGTGCTCTACCCATGTACTATAGTATAGGCATTTCAGCAAATTTACTTGATGGCCATAGGACCAAAGGACCAGATGGCAGACTTGGATGGGGTAGGAGTATGAGATTTCTTTGCTTGGGCTGCTCTTTTTATATAGTCTCCTATTCACTTAGATATGTGAATGTATGTATAATACTGACCTGTAGGAAGCCTATCGTCTCCATTTGCTTGATCAAACATGTACTAGGTCTTTGGTATCGCTGGGATCAGTGTGAAACACACAAAATAATGAATATAGTACCTTTTTTTATGTTGAGAATTAATGTACTAATTTCAAAAGTATATGTCTGAGCCAAACTCAGATTAGCTCGAGTATTGTGATTGGCTTCATGTCACATAAGCTCTGTCTGTGCTGATTATCTTGAGAAGGCTGTACCCACAGTGTATATCTGAAATTCGCAGGTGCCAAGGCTAAGTTGGCAGAATTCTCTGCTGGTACTGTAGCCACTACTCTGTGCAACATAACCTAGTTCCAGGCCATTGCATTCTCTGCTAGAACTGAAGAATTAACTATGCCTTCCAAATGATGGACTTAGAATAAGAAAGAGAGGAAGTTCACTATTGTTTTCTGTTTCTCTTGAATATTCAGTCTGTGCTTAGAACAATATAGAGCAGTGTGTTCTGATTCATGATTTATGGTTTCTTTCTTATAGTGTTTTCCTGAAGGGTAGTTGGCAACATTCGAAAATACAGAGAATGTGTTTATAACTGAGCCTCTAGAACAGTGGTCCTCAACCTTCCTAATGCCGCGCCCTTTAATCCAGTTCCTGTGGGCCACTGCTCTAGAAGCACAGCAGTTCCACAGGTGCCTCACTCCCTGTATTGGGTTAGGCACCACCTCCTTTGGATCACTAGGGACAGAGGCGTGATCTCCCTGTGTTCTCCTGCCTTTTTTATTTTAATCTTGATTGGCATTATTCCAGAGATGGCAATTGTGTTTCAGTTACACTAAATTACTTCTTAGATAACATTCCATTCTTAGATAAGTCCCCAATTATTTGTATGCTTTCTTTTCACTTCCCCTAGTGTTTTGTTATTCTAAGAACTGATTCAGGGGTTAAATAAGTCCGTAAACCCATATCCTAAATTTAAAAGAAACCTAAAGTCTCTGAAAGTTGAGTTTAAGTTTGGTGCAAGCTTATTTTTGGCAAAACCTGGTAATTGAGGTTATTTAGAATATTAACCTACTTACTATGATTATTTGTATGTTTCTCAGAAGATATATTTGATTGGAGATACTACCCCTACAGCATGCTGGGAGTGTTTTTATAATACTGTAAAACCCCTCTGGCTCAGTGCCTGTAGCTCAAGCAGCTAATGTACCAGCCACATACACCAGAGCTGGCAGGTTCGAATCTAGCCTGGGCCTGCCAAACAACAATGACAACTACAACCAAAAAATAGCCTGGCATTGTGGCGGTCTCCTGTAGTCCCCAACTACTTGGGAGGCTGAGGCAAGAGAATCAATCGCTTAACCCCAGGAGTTGGAGGCTGCTGTGAGCTGTGACACTACGGCACTCTACCCAGGGCGACAGCTCTGTCTCAAAAAAACAAAACAAAAATCCCTTTCAACATCTAAGAAATTCTACTTTTAAAATGCACTGTAAAAGTATTTGTTTCATGTTTGCTTTTAAAAATAGTTTATTGAGGAAGAGAAAGACAGGCTTACAGAATAAGAAAGTTTATAAAGCAGGATACTTCACCATAGACAGCGAGTTCCCCATTACCAGGACAAGCAGGCAAAGGCACCTAAAACTCTTCAAATATCTGAGAAATTCTACACTATAAAACTTTCCTAATATTTGAGAAATTCTCCAGTCAAACATATCTGGCCCAAAGAATTTAGATAAGGGACTGTGTTCCTGCACTGCATTCTGTTTCTAATCACCTGTGGTGTTGAGATTAGCATAGTGATTTCAGCGAAGGTAATTGGAATCCAGATATGTTAACAGAGCTTACTTCTTCCCATTGTTACAAAGCACAACGTAAATAAGAAAAAAGGAAAAGAAAAAGAAATCTACGGGCCGAAATTATAGGCACCTACTAGATGGCATGGGAGAACAGGAAACAAGATTAGGGAATGCCTTTTACCATTAGAGTTTGTAAGTTTCAGGTATGAGGCTAAGGACTAGGAATCTGGTAGGAGGACCTAAGTGTCCGTTTTGAATCCATTCAGAGTTCCAGTACCTCCTTAAAATAGTCCTAGTAACTACCTAATAAAGATGTGAGAAAGATGATGCTCCTGTGTTATCTTATCCTCTACTTTTTCTATCAGCCAATGATAACAACCTACCATTGAAAGATACTGAAAAAAAAAAAGACATTAAAATTTAACTCACTCTTCTTAGGGCTATGAAAGTGACATGCCTGAGCTTAAAAGCTTGACAACTTCTTTGTTATTTCAAAATAGGAATAAAAGAAAGAGAAAATCTTAGAGAAAAATATTACTTAGTTAGAATGCAGGTAGGCTATATTATGGGGAAATACATAAGGGAATGTCTTATGTATATAAAAAATTATTATTTTGCTTTAGAAATTTTTTGGAATAGATTTACAATATTCTGAGAGAGGAATTTTATATATAGGCAGTCCCTGAGTTACAAACATCCGACTTACATAAAATTCACACATACTAATGGAAGCTATTACAGTAAATCCTCGAGTTACAAACATCTGACTGGTGTCTGACTCAAACTTATGGACAGAGGCTATGACAGGTAATGGGTAAATGTACCTTTTGCAACTTACATACAAATTCAACTTAAAAGCAAGAGCCAACCTACAGAACCTGTCTGATTCATGACTGGGGACTGCCTGTAGTACCATCCTGAGTTTTTACCCTAAGGAACGAAAGGACTTAATTATATATATATGATTTATACTTGAACTTCTCTGAGAAAATGACTAGCTATTACGGATGTATAAATTCTTTTTTCAGTTACAGGGTCTCTCTCTATAACCCAGCTAGAGTAGAGTGGCATGATCATAACTCATGCAGTCTCACACTCCGGGGCTCAAGTGCTCCTACTGCCTTAGCTTCTCAAGTCGCTGAGACTATGGGAGCACACCATCACACCTAGCCAAATTTTAAATGTTTTTATAGAAATGGGGTCTCACTCCCCAAGCAGGAGCGGAAGTGCTGGCCTGAAGCAATTTTCCTGCCTCAGCTTCTCAAAGTGCTGGGGTTTCCAGTGTAAATTACCATGCCTGGCCTAGATGTATCACTTCTAATGTGTTTCAGAATACTCAGTGTTTTTGTTTTATATTATGCATTTGGGTTTATTATAAACAAGTTAAATTCTAGTCAGTTCTGTGAATGCCGTTTGCTTAATGGATGTATGTATTTAGATGATGCAAGGTTTATGGATTAACTGCAAAAACTGACCACTCTATTATGTTTCTATGCTTTGTTTCTTATATATTTTATATTTCCTTACTGTAAGACTGTGTCTTGTTCAAGTCAATGTCTGTAATGTTCCCTTCTGATCTTTTCTAATATATCGATTCTGATCTTCTAGGGCAGCAGTTCTCAACCTGTGGATGGCGTCCCACAGGAACTGTATTAAAGGCTTGCGCCATTAGGAAGGTTGAGAACCACTCTTCTAGGGCTTTAGAGTCCCCTTAAACTAACACAGGCTTATGGACATTTATTTATCCATCTGTGAAGTATTGATTAATATTTATTAATATAATCTAGGCTCTAGGTAGACATTGGTGTGTAAGACTTGTATTATCCTGGCCTTCGTGGAATTTAGCATCTAATAGATTTATTTTTTTAATCTAAAGAGTAAAAATACATAATACATGCTTTATTTAAAACTTTTAAATTTACCCGGATTAAGCCTTTTCGTCAGTAATACGATTTTGGTTTAGGTATAACTTGCTGAGCCATTTTTATGACACTGTTTAAAAATGTCTTGTTATATAAAACTTACTGACCACAAAAGAGTAAACAGAAATGAAGAGACTTGACTAATATTAATTATATTAACATTAATGTTAACTTTTAAGTACACATTGAATTTATGCCAGAATTGGGATTTGAATTGCTGTTTACCGATTCCTCCCAGTTGGGTTTGCATTGTATTGTGTGACTCCTTAAGACAGCAGTTCTCGACCTGTGGGTCGCGACCCACAGGAACTATATTAAAGGGTCGCAGCATTAGGAAGGTTGAGAACTACTGCCTTAAGACGATGGAAAACTAAAAAAAGGCTCTGAAGTGAGGCGTTCTAACTGCAGAGCGAGGTCTGTGTTCAGGGCATCTCCACTTTATGTCCACTTTATGTCGATGAAACAGAGCATGAAACACACAGCAAGGTGCAGCTGGGAGCCCTTACTCTTTTGCACATTGTGTTTTCCAGTTTGTACCTGTTCAAACTAGGCCTTGCTCCTCAGATTCAAGACCTATATGGGAAAGTTGACTTCACAGGTAAGGAGTACAAACTTGGCAAGAAATGCTTAATTTATAGAGAAATAGCCTAGTCAATAGTACCAATTTTTAAGTTCTAGCACTTTAAAAGTACTCTGACAGTGGAGATGGAAGAAAACCAGTAACCTGCTTCTCCGAGGGTGGTGGAAAGAACACTAAACATGGACTTTCAGGCTCTGTTCTTTCACTCATAATGTGGGCATGATTAGTCTCAGTTTTCTTGTATCTAAATTGAGAGTAACATTAACATATAATCATATAATCATGTTAACATTGAATGCTCAGATATGTTGAAAAAGCTTTATAATAACCTTTTTCCTTTTCAGCAAGGACCTACTGTGGGCAAAGTAAGAGGGAGAGTGGGGGAGTGAGATGATACAAAGGTGACAGTATTTCACATCTTACTTTGGGTGTTTCTGGTTGTCAGGTACTTGAAGAGTGGGACACTTAGGTTAGGGGTAAGGTAGATTCAAATCTTTGAAACCAGTGATTATTTTTTAGGGCTGGGAGTTTAAACATTGTGGTAATAAAGCTTTTATCTATGATATTTTTCCTTCTAGGGAAGTTGTTCACCAAATCAGGGGCAAGGGCCAAACATTATGTGGTGATTTCTTTATCATTTGGCTTTCTGCCTTAGCAATGGAATTGTTAAATAGCAGATAGTGGTATGGATTGTAAAGACTAGGGCAACTGAATAATTTGTTATTTGCTTGTTATTGAGCTCCTATTAAATCTGTTCCATTTATAAGTTTATTGTAGGAAATGTCAGGTATTACCAGTTTTAAAAGTTCTTTCTTTTGGCTCGGTTCCTGTGGCTTAAGTGGCTAAGGCGCCAGCCACATACACCTAACGTGGCGGGTTCGAATCCAGCCCGGGCCCACCTAACAACAATGACAGCTGCAACCAAAAAATAGCCGGGCATTGTGGCAGGTGCCTGTGGTCCCAGCTACTTGGGAGGCTGAGGCAGGAGACTCACTTGAGCCCAGGAGTTGGAGGTTGCTGTGAGCTGTGATGCCATGGCACTCTACCCAGGGGGACAGCTTGAGGCTCTGTCTCCAAAAAAAAAAAAAAAATTCTTTCTTTCTTTCTTTCTTTTTTTTTTTTTTTTTTTTGCAGTTTTTGGCCGGGGTGGGCTTGAACCCGCCACCTCTAGTATATGGGGCCAGCGCCCTACTCCTTTGAGCCACAGGCACCACCCTAAATCTATTTCTATCAGTCCTTTTCCCTTTATAGCTATTGTTTACATCCTTGATGATAATAATAATAATAATGGTTAACGTTTATTTGATGTGTTCTATGGCCAGGTACTGTGTTAAGTACCTTTCCATGTATTATCTCATTAAGTCCTTACACCAACCCTAAGAGGTACATGCCATTTTATCCCATTTTGTCATTGAAGAATCTGTTTCCTTCTCTGAGTTACAGAAAGACCTTGCTTGACTGGGTCTTAATTCTCTTCTGCAGAAGAAGAGATCAACAACATGAAGACTGAGCTGGAGAAGTATGGGATCCAGATGCCTGCCTTCAGCAAGATTGGGGGGATCCTGGCTAACGAGCTCTCAGTAGATGAAGCTGCATGTAAGAAGAGAAGTGTTTTGTGGGTTCAGATGGGATTTTGCCATTTCTAATAATTAATACTAGAATGGTGAATTGAGGCTCTTGTTAGCAAGTTTAAGTCCATAGGTGTAGTTGTAAATATTATAATCTTCAACACTATTGTTATTTGGGAATAAGTGATTAATTTCAATTGAAGAAAAACCATAAAGTCTTACGTTTCAGCAACTTAGTTTCTTATTTTCTCAAGATACTTAGTTGGTAATTAAGTATGAACACCTCCACAGTAAATGCTACTTCTAAGACTCTTAAGAATATTTCCCTCTGAGATTCCAAATTCAGCATCCCAGACATGAATCACAGGAGAGGCTGTACTGAATTTTGAATTTGTACATGGTAAGAAGGAGACCAGAATCCTAGGGCCAGGGAGCCATTCCTCCACCCCTGTGTAGTTTCTCTGTTTATGAAAAGAACCTCTCTCTGTTACAGGTGTTGCAATGTTGTTTTGTGTGAGTGATGTATATCCTTTATATAATTTCAGGATCTGTGCTTTGTTTTTTTTTCTTTAGTACATGCTGCTGTTATTGCTATCAATGAAGCTATTGACCGTAGAATTCCAGCAGACACGTTTGCAGCTTTGAAAAATCCTAATGCCATGCTTGTAAATCTTGAAGAGCCCTTGGCATCCACTTACCAGGATGTACTTTACCAAGCCAAGCAGGACAAAATGACAAATGCTAAAAACAGGGTAAAAATGGAACATCTATTCTTTCTAATTTATATTGTTTCGTAATTTGATTATGACTCCATTTTAAAGTCAGTTTTATGGAGGTATAATTCACTTATAATAAAATTTACCTATTTTAAGTGTACAGTTTGATTTTTGATAAATGTATATGGTTATTTAGCCATCACCCAAGAACGTTCCTTGGTGCTCTTTTGCCTTGAATATCTGCCCCACCCATCCCTACCTCTAACCTCAGGCAACTACCAATCTGTTTTCAATTACTATAGTTTGCCTTTTTAGAATTTCATATAAATGGTAATTAAACGTATCTTTTGAGGGCCAGATGAGGCGGTTTACGCCTGTAATCCTAGCACTCTGGGAGGATAAGCGAGGTGGATTGCTTGAGCTCAAGAGACCAGCCTGAACAAGAGCCAGACCACATCTCTACTAAAAATAGAAACACTAGCCAGGAGAGGTGGCACATGTGTGTAGTCCCAGCTACTTGTGAGCCCAAGACTTTGAGGTTGCTGTGAGCTACAATGATACCATGGCACTCTATCAGGGCGACAGAGTAAAACTCTGTGTCAAAAAAAATAAATAGGCTCGGTGCCTGTGGCTCAAGTGGCTAAGGCTCCAGCCACATACACCTAAGGTGGCGGGTTTGAATCCAGCCCGGGCCGCCAAACAACAATGACAGCTGCAACCAAAAAATAGCCGGGCATTGTGATGGGCGCCTGTGGTCCCAGCTACTTGGGAGGCTGAGGCAGGAGACTTGCTTGAGCCCAGGAGTTGGAGGTTGCTATGAGCTATGATGCCACAGCACTCTACCCAGGGTGAGCTTGAGGCTCCATCTCAAAAGAAAAATAATAAATAAATACAAATAAAACAGTGTTTTTGATTTTCGACTTCTCTCTTTCTTAAAGACCTAGTCTCACTCTGTTGCCTGTTCTAGAGAGCAGTGGTATCAGCATAGCTCACAGCAACCTCAAACTCCTCTTCCTGTCTCAGCCTCTTCATTAGCAGGGACTACAGGTGTGCACCACAGTGCCTGGCTAGTTCTTTTTTTTGTAGAGATGGGGATCTCATTCTTTCTCAGGAAGTGAGGAGTTCAAGACCAGCCTGGATAGCATAGTGAGAACTCCATCTCCAAAAAAAAAAAAAATTTACAAATTAGTTGGGTGGCACCTATAATCCTAGCTACTTGGGAGGCTGAGGCAGGAGGATACCTTGAGCCCAGGAGTCTGAAGTTGCTGTGAACTGTGATGCCACTGTACTCTATCCTGGGAGACAGAGACCCTGTCTAACAAAAAAACAAAAACCAACTTAACATAAAAGTATTTGCTCCTTGTTGAAATTAGTGATTAAAACTCTCAGTTCTTTGGGCATGTATCTAGATGGCAAAAATGAAGACAAGCTCACTCCCAAAACATTCTTTGTATCACATATCATAGAACAGGGATCTTAACCCCCAAGATAGGTGCTAACCTGGCCTGCAGACAAGATGCTGCGGCCATGCCTCTGCCTATGTCACCAGGAGAGGCTGCAAGGCTATGGACCTATATGTTGCCATTCTGCTCAGGTTTGGGGCAAGGATGTGTGGTTTTCAAAGTGAATAAAGCAGGTTTAATTCAGTGCTTCCTCTTGCCAACAAGAACTTCTGCACTCAATAACAAGTGGATCTCCTGGCTGGGCATAGTGGCTCACGACTGTAATCCTGTCTCTCTGAGAGGCTGAGGCAGGTGGATTGTCTGAGCTCAGGAGTTTGAGACCAGGCTGAGCAAAAGCCAGGCCCTGTCTCTAATAGAAATAGAACTAGCCAGGTGTTGTGGCGAGCACCTGTAGTCCCAGCTACTTGGGAGGCTGAGGCAAGAGGGTCACTTGAGCCCAAGAGTTTGATGTTGCCGTGAGCTATGATGCCATAGCACTCTACCAAGGGCGACAAAGTGAGAGTCTGTCTAAAAAGAAAAGTAAATCTGCTTTTTAGTCATTTAAACTCTGCTTTGCTCTTTATAAAGGATTTTTTTATCTTTTTGAGGCAGGGGTTTCACTTTGTTGGCCAGGACTGGTCCTGAACTCCTGGGCTCAAGTGATCTTCCCACTTCAGCCTCCCAGGTAGTTGGGATTATAGGTACGCATCACTCCACCAGCTTATAAAGGATTTTAAGCCACACTTACACTATGCTCAGTTCTGTTATTGTGGGAGAGGAGCACAGATATGTTTCTCTGGTCTTCTTAGGCACTAACTTAAATACACTTTATACTCATTTTCAGACAGAAAACTCTGAGAGAGAAAGGGATGTTTATGAGGAACTGCTCACTCAAGCTGAAATTCAAGGCAATATAAACAAAGTCAATAGTAAGTATATTTTACCTAGTTTCCCCAGAAACTGGGAACTGCAATCCTCCATGGTTGGGGCGGGTTGTTGCTGCTGCTGCCTGCAGCCACTGCCTCCATGGGACAGAACCTTTTCCTGGCAGAAAAAAATTCTCTGCAACTATGGGTTATACTTCAAGTCCAGCAAACTACCACCTCGCTGCACACCCAAACTGCCACTCTACACCAATATTCCACGCCAGGAATGATCTAGCCCACTCACTCTCACCTGTTCCAGGAGAGAATACCTAAACATCCTTCCCGTCCGCCATCATGCTCCGCCTCCAGTCTATGTTAGACATGAGTAGATTTGTGTCCCTATGTCTCTGTTTCAGTTCTTGTCCTTTGCAGTAGAGGCTGGTCTTTTTGACTCTGGCTTCACTCTTGCACCCCATATTACACACTTTAAAAAAACTCATTTGCCTATTTTTAAAGAAATATTGTGGTTTTATTTTTCTTTTAAAGAATACTATAAGCTATCCAGAAATAAATAATAAACAACAGATTAGACCCCATAACTTAAAAATAGCCACTGTTGACATTTTATATGTCTTTCAAAATGCATTTAAACAAAAATGAGATTATATTTTTAATAGTGATTTTTGTATATGCATTGGATACTTTTGAAAAATTAATTTCTTGAAAGTATTGTTTTTATTTTGCCATTTCTTTGCTGAAGAACCTACATTGACTCCTTATTTGTTGCCAGACAAAATGCAGATCCCTAGCCTACTAGAGTTCCATATAATATTTCATGATTACTACGCTAGAAACTCATTTGCTTACTGGTCTGTGCGTTTCATGACATTTGAAAAGTCTGGCTCTGAAATGGTATGGACCTAGGATTTGACCTCATGTCCTCCTGTTAATGGCTGTGTGACATTGGACACCTGCAGCAGAGGAGTAAAGTGGGTAATTGAGATAATGTATATACGTTGCCCGATATTTAGTAAGTACTCAATAAACATGAGCATTACTGTGTTGTTAGTCAGGTAGTCACCTCACTGTAGTACCCCGTGCCTCATTCCCTACCTAATCCAAACTGTGTCCACTATTCAAGATCCAGTTCAGGGTTCACCTCAGTGCCTGTCCCAGTTCACAGATATACTTGTCTTTCAAATCCCCGACAGTGTTAATAGGCTAACTACCACAATTTTGTACTTAATTATCTATCGTCTTGCATTGCTTGCTCTTTATTTCTGACATCTTTATAAACTCCTTAAAGTAGAGATTACTTATTCTGCTTCTTCAAAGGCCTTGTCATTCTTTTTTTTTTTTTTTATACATTTATTTATTTATTTATTTATTTTGAGATGGAGCCTCAAGCTATCCCCCTGGGTAGAGTGCCATGGCATCACGCTCACAGCAACCTCCAACTCCTGGGCTCAAGCGAGTCTCCTGCCTCAGCCTCCCAAGTAGCTGGGACTACCGGCGCCTGCCACAACGCCTGGCCATTTTTTGGTTGCAGCCATCATTGTTGTTTGGCGGGCCCGGGCTGGGGATTCAAACCCGCCACCTTAGGTGTATGTGGCTGGCACCTTAGCCGCTTGAGCCACAGGTGCCGAGCCAGCCTTGTCATTCTTAACACAGATTTAGACTCACCCAAAGATCTAATCAGTTAGGCCTGTGTTGGTCTTGTTTTGCTCAGGTTAATAATAGTATAGTAATCATTGCTTTCATAATGTGGAGCCCTTAATTTCGCATTTGAACTGTTAATAGTACTCTTGATAACTAAAGAGGATTTATAAAATTTTGCCAGCTCCATAGCGTATGCACTTGTATTCTGCTGCATGATGGTTCTTTGAGGATAATGACCTTCTGATTCCTCAAGTGACCTTCCATTCAGGTATGGGTGGTCCTTTGTCCTGAATCTATGTGAACTTAAACATCAGCACATAAAAACTGGAGCATCCTTGTCCTTCTTTCTCTTTGTAAGAAGAAAGTCCAGCATGTTTCTTGTTGCCCAGACTACATAAAGTCAGTTTTGTTTTACTAAGGAATTTTTTTCCTACTATATTGTTTGGGATTTTATAACCTCAATAGCTTTACCTGGATAATTATATATTAGTTATATACATTAAAAAAAACAATATAAATATGTTCTTAAAATGTTCTGTCCTTATTCTTATGTGGTTAGAAGATCAAAAGGATAAAAATTCCCTCAAATAACTTTCAATACAGTGGGAGAAGATAGACATCCAAATGAATAATTTTAGGGCAGCTTGATTAGAACAGGTACCAAAGGGGCACTAGATGCAGCTGTAGGATAAAGAAAGGAATGATGACTTTGCTTAGAGTTTGAGTAGGTTTTCAGTTACATAAACCTTCACTGGGATTCTTAGGATAGATAAAGAGGGTGAAGATACGCAGAATTCCTTACAGAGGCACAGTCTTTCCCCTAAATGTCCAGAAAGTTGGAAGCAAGGGAAAGTTATATGCCAGGAAAACATAGGGACTTTGCTATGTCTTAATGTAATTGTATTGAAATATTCTATTACATCCATTACAATTGTAATGGAATTATCTTAATGTAATTATAGTAATTAACGTAAGATTCTTTGCACAGCCCTCAAGACCAGCAATAAGGTCATTAACCTGCCCCAGAAAAAGCATAGGCCAGTAGTTAGAAAGAGAAAAAGGTTTTATGTTATTTTTTAAGTAGAATGGGCAAAGTTAGAGTTAGATAATTAAATTTCAGTGGAAGAAGTATTTAAATAATCTGAACTTTATCATCTTTGCAATATGTTAGTAAGTATTCATTTACATAGTTAAGGTAGTAAGTTTATGCTTCTAGAAAAGGCATAACTGACTTAGATGCTTTTGTAGACAGATACTGAAATTTTGTGGTGTATACCTAGAGAAGATATGGCTGTTACCTGTATTTCATTTCTGTCCCTAGCTACTTTGAAAGCTACATGAGAATGGGGATATTTGTTTCATCTACTCTGTATTTCCAGCATATAGTGGGTCCTCAGAAAATGCTGTTGAGGGATGAACAGGTAGTTGGCTAACAGCCATATAGACCAGTGACCATTAAGAAACCTCCACCTTGATATGGTTATAAGGCATAATTATGAGGAAGAAATAAGCAGTCACTGAGGAACCTACAGTGAGACCATAAATCTGTAGTATTTTTTTTAACTCTTTCTTCCTTTTACTTCTTGGTTTTATTTATTTATTTTTTATTCTCTTTCCATTGCCCTCATCTCCCATTTTCTAATTCACTTGAGACTTTATTCTCCGTTGGGCTATTTTGATTTTCTTTCGAACAGCTTTTTTTTTTTTGGCAGTTTTTGGCCGGGGCTGGGTTTGAACCTGCCACCTCCAGCATATGGGGCTGGCACCTTACTCTTTTGAGCCACAGGTGCTGCCCCAAACAGCTTATTTATTTTGTTTTTTACTAATAAAAACATCTAGACTTGAAATGTACTGCTATGCCCCAGATATTTTGATTTTTAGTTCTTATTTCTTTTTGCTACTTTGGTGATGCAGTGGTAGAGGGAGGTAGGTATCTTCTCCTTTAAAAGTTGGAGCTCAGCGCCTGTGGCTCAAGTGGATAAGGCGCCAGCCACATACACCTAAGCTGGCGAGTTCGAATCCAGCCTGGGCCCGCCAAACAACAATGATGCTACAACCAAAAAACAGCCAGGCGTTGTGGTGGGCACCTATGGTCCCAGCTACTTGGGAGGCTGAGGCAGGGGACTCACTTGAGCCCAGGAGTTGGAGGTTGCTGTGAGCTGTGATGCCATGACACTCTACCCAGGGTGACAGCTTGAGGCTCTGTCTCAAAAAAAAAAGTTGGGAAACTGGGTTTGGTGCTTGTAGCTTAGTGGTTAGGGCGCTGGCCACATACATCGTGGCTGGAGGGTTCATACCTGGCCTGGGCTTGCTAAACAACAACAACTACAAGAACACCCCCCCCCCCCCAAATAGCCAGGAGTTGTGACAGACAGCTATAGTCCCAGCTACTTGGGAGGCTGAGGCAAGAGAATCACTTAAGCCTAAGAGTTTGAGGTTGCTATGAGCTATGATGCTACAGCACTCTACCAAGGGCAACAGTGAGATTCTGTCTTCCAGAAAAAAAGGGAAACTAAAAGTGATTAAGTAATTATGATTCTATCTGATTTTGACTTTCAACCTAATACTTTTTTGGGTGGTGGGAGGGACAGAGTCTCACTTTATCACCTTTGGTAGAGTGCTGTAGCATCATAGCTCACAGCCACCTCAAACTCTTAGGCTCAAGTGATCCTCTTGCCACAGCCTTTGAAGTAACTGGGACCATAGGCACCTGCCAGAACACCTGGGGCTTTAGAGACAGGGTCTTGCTATTGCTCAGGCTGGTCTCAAACTCCTGAGCTTAAGCAGTCTACCTGCCTTGGCCTTGGCCTCCCAGGATAACAGATGTGAGCTACCTTGCCCGGCCTACCTTATTTATTTTACAATATAAAAGTGCTTTTATGTATGATTTCATGTAATCTTAAAAATAACCCTAAGAAGAAGGTATCTTTATTATCATTTCCAGATGAAGGAACATCTATGTTTTCACTGTCAGATGTTCTATTAAAGATATTATATGATTAGAAGTAGAAAATATGAAGAGAGGCAAGAAAGCCCCTTACTTTGCACAGGCCAGACTGCCCTCGACACCTTGCACGTTCACCTCTGGGCAGGGTATATTCAGGAAATCCCAGGATAGGGAGGGGATTCAGAATGGTGCTGTGTAAGAAATGGTTGAAGTCAGGCTGTTAGTGAGGAGTATGCTGTCACAAGGGAGAGCTGAAATGTATGTGAACTTTAGGGTGGAATTAAAAAATTTTTTTGAAACAGAATTGCCAGACAGCGCCTGTGGCTCAAAGGAGTAGGGCACCGGCCCCATGTACCAGAGGTGGTTGGTTCAAGCCTGGCTCCCACCAAAAAAACTGCAAAAAAAAAAAAAAAGAATTGCCCCCAAATTTAGTAAATTGCTGTGGGAGATACTTTCTCTTGTTTAGTGGTCTATAAGCATAATCTGGACTAGTTGGCATTTAGAAGGAACATAGACATCCTTTTGGTCTGATTGGTGGCTCTAGCATTACTGCCCAGAGTGGTGCCAAGTTATTTGCATCTGGAAGGCTTTAAGGGGGTGGGGTGGGGGGGGAGGTGGCCTAGGGCTGCAGGAAAGGTGATGAACAGTCACCCCTGCATTTGGTGACTTTAAGGTTCTTTTCTAAATCCCAAAATCTTAATGCTTCTGAGATACTACAGAAAAAGGCTCTCTGAGTTATATTTCCCTTATAAGGAATAGAGATTGGTTTGGGGGAAGGAAAAATATTCTAGGCCATTACATTAATGTCATTTTTTCACAAATTTTTGTCTTTTTTCCTGGTCAGCAATTTCTGCATTAGCTAATATCGACCTAGCTTTGGAGCAGGGAGCCGCGCTGGCCTTGCTCAAGGCCCTGCAGTCGCCGGCCCTGGGCCTGCGAGGCGTGCAGCCCCAGAACAGCGACTGGTACCTCAAGCAGCTCCTGAGCAGCAGACAGCAGAAAAAACAGGTGAACATACCCCAGCATGGCTATAGGAGATTGTGTCCATTTGAATCCTATGCTGTCATTTAAAGATATTCATGCAGCTTTTTTTTCTAGTACAACTTTTTCTCCTATTTATAATTAGTGGGTTATTTTGAAATCCTAAGGTAAAATACATATTGTCTTCAGGTCTCTTCTACTTTTAAAGCTGTGACTCCTCTTTTAAAATAAACGATACACATCCACCCCTAGTCTCACTACCCTTCATTTCAACCATCTCTGTCTCTCCTTGACTAAAAGCTATTGGGGAAAACCTGAACTTTTTTACATTCTTATATCATGAATTTCCACTTTAAAAAGCCACACCTCATTAGTTTCTTCTGGCCAACACTGGGAAAGTACTTAATGTGCAGGAGAGTAGATTGTATGGGCTTGTACTTGGTGGTTTTCTTAGAACAAACGTGGGAGGGCTTTCTTTTTTGTCTAAATAAGGGAAAATAATACACTTTACAAATTTCTACCATCTGTTGGTTAAAGTAAGCCTTACTGTGCTGAAAAGTCTATAAATATTTTCTTTCAGAGTATTTTGATGCTTTTTAATGGAGCATTATTTTTTTTAATGTACAAGCATCTGGAAAGTTACTCTACCCCAGATTTATCAAAGGCTGTGTCTCTAGCTTGTGCAGCCCCTTTGGCTGGGTGCAACCTGGAGCTGTCACTTAAGTCTGTGGTTCTCTGTCCCTGGGACTGCTGCTGAGATTTGAGAGCTGTAAGGTCTGGAGGCACAGACATGAGTGATCTTTACATAAATGTCCATTGCTTTTCTCAGAGTGGCCAGGCTGATCCCCTGCAGAAGGAGGAGCTGCAGTCTGGTGTGGATGCTGCTAACAGTGCTGCCCAACAGTATCAGAGAAGTAAGAGCCCCCTATGGGTGTCCATTAGGGTGTTTAGTAGGGAGGAAAGTGTGGCTTTATGTTATTGAAGGGTCTGAGGATAGCTTCTGTCACCCTTTACACCTCACCCTGAGCTCACTAACCATAACCAACTACCAGTTACTTTTGGTGGGAGTGAGATTCTTCCCGTTTTAATTGATATGTAATAGCTGTACATATTTTGGGGGTATACATATTTTGATGATTTGATACGTGCATGCAAAATGTAATGATCAAACCAAGTAAGACGTCACCTCAAACTTTTATTTCTTCTTTTTTTTTTAGAAACAGTCTGGCTCTGTCACCCTGGGTAGAGTGCATTGGCATCATCTAGCTCACTGCAACCTCAAACTCCTGGGCTTGAGTGATTTTCTTGCCTCCTAGAATGCTAGGATTAGAGGCATGAGTGACTGTGCCAAGCCTATCTTTTCTTTATGATGAGAATGTTCCAATTCTTCTCTTTTTGCTATTTTGAGTTAATTATACAATATTGCTATAATCACCCCAGTGTACTATCAAATACTAGCTGTTATTCCTCCTATCTAAGAGTACTTTTGTACTCATTAACCAAACTCTCTCCATTCCCTCCTCCCTACTGCCCTCCCAGCCTCTCGTAACCACTAGTCAGTGCTGTCTCTCCGTAAGATCCACTCTTTTAGTTCCCATATATAAGTGAGAGGATATTTGTCTTTTTATACCTGGCTTATTTCACTTGACATGAAGACCTCTAGTTTCATCTGTGTTGCTGCAAATGACAGATTTCATTTTTCTGGCTGAATAAAATAATACACACCAGGTTTTCTTTATCTGTCCAGTGATGGACGCTTAGGTTGATTCTAAATCTTGGCTATTGTGAATAGTGCTGCAGTAAACATAGGTGTGCAGATATCTCTTTCAAGGCTGATTTCCTTCTGGATGTGTGATAGGATTGCTGGTTCTTATTTTTTTTTTTTTTTTTTTGAGACAGAGTCTGATTCTGTCACTTGGGTAGAATGTTGTGGTGTCATAGCTTACAACAACTTCGGTCTCTTGGACTCAAGGGATTGTCCTGCTGCAGCCTCCCAGCTAGCTGGGACTATAAGCGCTTGCCACAGTGCCCTGCTAATTTTTAGAGACAGGGTCTCACTCTTGCTTAGGCTGGTCTCAAATTTCTGAGCTCAAGCAATTCAGCCGCCTCCACTCCCAGAGTGTTAGGGTTACAGGCGTGTGCCACTGCACTTGGCCTCATAAGGTGGTTCTATTTTTAGTTTTTTGAGGACCCTCCATACTGTTTTCCATAGTGCCTATACTGATTTTCATATTTACCAACAGTGTATGAGCATTTCCCTATCTCTGCATCCTTGGCAGAACCCATTATTTTTGGTTTTTTTGATAAAAGCCATTTTAACTGAGATGAGATAACATCTCATTGTGGTTTTGATTGGCATTTCCCTGGTGATTTGTGTTGTTGAGCAAATTTTTTCATATACATATGCCATTTGTATGTGTTTGTTTAGTTTTTTTGAGACAGAGTCTTGTTCTGTCACTCCCGCTAAAGTCAAATGGCATCATTATAGCTCACTGCAACCCTGAACTCCTAACCTCAAGTGATCCTCCTGCCTTGACCTCTCAGAGTGCTAGAATTACAAGCATGAGCCTCTGTGCTCAGCGCATACATCATTTTTTAATAAATGTCTATTTGGGTTGCTTGTCCTTTTTTTTTTTTTTTGAGACAGAGTCTCACTATGTTGCCCTTAGTAGAGTGCTTATCCATTTTTTTAATCAGATTTTTTTCTTTTGATGTTATTAATCCCTTGTCAGATGGTTTGCAGACATTTTTCTCCCGTTCTATAGGTTGGTTCTTCACTTTATTGTTTTCTTTTCTACATAGAAGCTTTGTGGCTTGATGTCATCTCAGTTGTCTATTTTCGCTTTTGTTATCTGTGCTTTTAAGATCTTTCCCAAAGTCTTTGCCCAGACCAACATCCTGAAAGAGTTCTTTAGTATTTTTAACTAGTAATTTCATGGTTCCAGGTGATAGGTTTAAGTCTTTAATCCATTTTGATTTGATTTTTGTGTGTGGTGAAAAGATAGAGTTTATTCTTTTTCATATGATTGTCCAGTTTTCCCAGTACCATTTATTGAAGAGACTGGATCAGTCCTTTTTGTGTAACTATGAAGAAATAGCTGAGTCAGGGTAGTTTGTAAAGGAAGGTTGATTTGGCTCTCAGTCTTGCAGGCCATGCAAAAGCATCATGCTGGCACTGTGTAGCTTCTAGTGAGGGCTTCTGTGCTTCAGCAGAACGTGGTGGAGAAGGGTAAGGGGGAAGTAAGTGGGCAGGTGCTAGGACAGACCAAACTCCAGAGGCATCCTGGCTTTATGACAGTCCATTCTTGAGAACTAACCCATTCCCCTGAGAACCAATCCAGTTTTGAGTAGGATCTCACTGACAACCTCAGGAACGGCACTGTGCTGTTCTGAGGGATTTCCCCTCATGACTCTCACACCTCCCTCAAGGCCCTGCCTCCCAACCCTGCCACACTAGAGTGTGAGAGTTGGTGTGGGCAAACCATCTATGTCTAGACCATAGCACTGTGCTTTCCCCAGTGCATGTTCTTGGTGCCTGTATCAAAAATGAGTTGGTTGCAAATGCATGGATTTGTTTCTGGGTTTTCTACTCCATTCCATTCATCTATGTATCTGTTTTTATGCTAGGGTTGAATAGACCGTACAAAGCTTTGAAAGGCACCTTATGAAGCTGACATTTTATTTGCCAGGCTGTAGAGGAAGGAAGAGATGGTTTAGGTGGAGACCAGTGGTGTCTACAGGGTGAATTGAGTGGAAAGAAGAGGCGGGTGAGGAGACAGTCAGGAGGCTGCCTCTTCTTTTTAACCCTTTACTGAGATATGGTTCACCCTTTATGCAAAGGAAGCCGCTTTAAAGATGAAAGTTCCACTTCAAACGTTCTGGCTGATGGTTTATCCACAGAAGGTAGCTTTCTTTCATGAAAACTGGCATCTCAGGACTCTCAGCCTACTGCATTTCTGATCCGTTTTCTTCACAGGATTGGTCGCAGTGGCAGCAATTAATGCTGCCATCCAGAAGGGTGTGGCTGAGAAGACTGTTCTGGAGCTAATGAACCCCGAAGCCCAGCTGCCCCAGGTGTACCCCTTTGCTGCCGATCTCTATCAGAAGGAGCTGGCTACACTGCAGCAGCAGAGCCCTGAAGTGAGTGAGCTCAGTGCAGGGAGCGGGTGTGAATTTAGTACCCACATTGTGTGGTTAGGAAGACCTTTTTTCCAGAAACTTAGTCTTCCTGTGGTTTTATTAAGCAACTGACTCCTTTGACATTTGAGAATGTCTTTCCTTGCTGTTCTCCCCCACCCCTTTTTGTGCAGCATAATCTCACCCATCCAGAGCTCTCTGTCGCAGTGGAGATGCTGTCATCAGTAGCCCTAATTAACAGGGCGTTGGAATCCGGAGACGTGAATACCGTGTGGAGACAGTTGAGCAGCTCAGTTACAGGCCTTACCAACATTGAGGAGGAGAACTGTCAGAGGTGGGTACCAGAGTCTGCAAATGGGAGGCACTGCCTAGCTGTTACCTCTGTCGGGAGGCACTGCCTAGCTGTCACCTCTGTCGGGGGGCACTGCCTAGCTGTCACCTCTGTCGGGAGGCACTGCCTAGCTGTCACCTCTGTCGGGGGGCACTGCCTAGCTGATACCTCTGTCGGGGGGCACTGCCTAGCTGTCACCTCTGTCGGGGGGCACTGCCTAGCTGTCACCTCTGTCGGGAGGCACTGCCTAGCTGATACCTCTGTCGGGAGGCACTGCCTAGCTGTCACCTCTGTCGGGAGGCACTGCCTAGCTGTCACCTCTGTTGGGGGCACTGCCTAGCTGTCACCTCTGTCGGGAGGCACTGCCTAGCTGATACCTCTGTTGGGAGGCACTGCCTAGCTGTCACCTCTGTCAGCACTTCTGTTTCTTGTAGGCATTGTGATTATAGTGCAGGCATACTTTTCTTTTGTTCTACTTTGATTCAGTTAATTCTTTATTATGTGGAAGGATTTAATATATTACAGATGCCGTGACATTCCGTTCCTATGTATGCTTTATCTAATATTGTTCTACAGCCGAAATAACATTCTCATACCCTGAGAAAATTAGTACTTACTTAAGATTATCCAAACCTAGTCCATTTTCATTCTTTTTCAGTTGTTCGAAAACTTTCTTTTAGGTCAGGTGCAGTGACTCACACCTGTAATCTGAGCACTCTGGGAGTCCGAGGCAGGTAGATCACTTGAGCTCAGGAGTTTGAGACCAGCCTGAGCAAGAGCGCGACTCTGTCTCTACTAAAAACAGAAAAACTAGCCAGGCATTATGGTGGGTGCCTATAGTCCCAGCTACTTGGGAGGCTGAGGCAGGAGAATCACTTGAGCCCAAGAGTTTAAGGTTGCTGTGAGCTGTGATGCCATGGCACTCTACCCAGGGCGACAAAGCTACACTCTGCCTCAAAAAATAATAAATAAATAAGTAAAACTTTGCTTTGGCTCGGCGCCTATAGCTCAACCGGCTAAGGCGCCAGCCACGTACACCTAAGGTGGCGGGTTCGAATCCCCAGCCCGGACCCGCCAAACAACAATGACGGCTGCAACCAAAAAATGGCTGGGCGTTGTGGCGGGCGCCTTGGTCCCAGCTACTTGGGAGGCGGAGGCAGGAGACTCGCTTGAGCCCAGGAGTTGGAGGTTGCTGTGAGCTGTAATGCCACGGCACTCTGCCCAGGGGGACAGCTTGAGGCTCTGTCTCAAAAAAAAAAAAAAACTTTGCTTTACAGCTGGTTTGTTGAAAGGGCCATGAGGACCTTGAGTCGCATCTGGCTGTTGTGTCCCTTAGGTATCTTTTCATATAGAATTGTCCCTTTCTTTCTGACGCTTAATTCATTAAAGTGATGGGGCCAATTATCCTATAAATTGTCTCATCTTGCAGATCATTCTGGTTACTTTCTCATATTTGACTTATTTTTGTAAATTGGAAGTTAAACCTGAAGGTTAGCTGCAGCCCACTTCAACGTATTGGTGATTTGTATCTCACACTGCTTCATATCAAAAGACAAATGAAATCTCTCCTCACTGTCAGAGATACTAGGATTGATGCTGGGTTGGGAAGGCAGCTTATACCTCCATTATGTATTTATGTTTTTCTCTTGTCACCAGAATATCACCTCTTTTTGTAACTTTTGTACCATCAAAATGTACGGTTCCCCGTTAGTTATTCACCTGATTCTTTTTTTTTTTTTTTGAGATGGAGTCTTACTATATAACTCTAAGTAGAATGTCATGGCGTCACAACTCACAGCAACCTCAAACTCTTCAGCTTAAGTGATTGTCTTGCCTCAGCCTCCCAAGTAGCTGGGACTACAGACGCCCACCACAACACCCAGCTATATTTTTATTGCAGTTGTCATTGTTGTTTAGCAGGCCCCAGCTGGGTTTGAACCCACCTGCCTTGGTGTATGTGGTTGGCGCCCTAACTGCTAAGCTACGGACACCAAGCCTTTTTTTTTGAGACAGAATCTCACTATGTCACCCTGGATAGAGTGCTGTGGTATAACAACTCACAGCAACCTCCAACTCTCTTGCCTCACCCTCCCAAGTAGCTGGGACTATAGGCACCCGCCACAATGCCCAGCTATTTTTTGGTTGTAGTAGTTATTGTTGTTTGGCAGGCTCAGGCTGGATTAGAACCCACCAGCTCTGGTGTATGTGGCTGGCGCCTTAGCCACTGAGCTACAGGTGCCGAGCCGATTTATTTTTTTTCTAGACAGTCTCACTCTGTTGGCCATGCTAGAGTGCTGTGGTGTCAGCCTAGCTCATAGCAACCTCAAACTCTCGGACTCAAGCGATCCTCGTGCCTCATTCTCCCCAGTAGCTGGGACTACAGGCATCTACCATGATGCCTGGCTAGTTTTTCTATTTTTAGTAGAGATGGAGTTTCACTCTTGTTCAGGGTGGTCTTGAACTCCTGAACTCAGAGTATCCTTCTGCTTTGGCCTCCCAGAGTGCTGGGATTACAGGCATGAGTCACTGTACCTAGCCTCACATGATATTTTAAACTCTAATTGATAACCTTTGCCTAAATCAATACTTTCTATAATAGTTGCTGAGTGACAACTTGTTGGTCATTCTTTCTACCTTCATTAGCTCCTGTGTGGCCTTTTTCCTTATCTTTAGAGGAATTAGTTGATATGCTTCTGATTGAGAATAATGTGCATTTTCTTTTTTTTTTGTTTTGAGACAGAGTTTCACTTTGTCGCCCTTGGGAGAATGCCATGGCATAGCTCACAGCAACCTCAAACTCTTGGGCTCAAGCAATTCTCTTGCCTCAGCCTCCCGAGTAGCTGGGACTATGGGCACCTGCCACAGTACCTGGCTATTTTTAGAGATAGGGGTCTTGCTCTTGTTCAGGTTGGTCTCAAACTTGTGAGCTCAGGGCAGTCTACCCACCTTGGCTTCCCAGAGTTCTAGCATCACAGGTGTGAGCCACTGTACCCCTTGGCTGAGAATATCGTGCATTTTCATACTTTACAGTAACTCCTAATGGCTTCAGAATGTATACCCTGGCAGTCTTGGTTTTCCTCTTGAGTCTTCCCATTGCTGTCATCCATGAAAATCCTGAAGTGTTTTTTTGTTTTTTAATGCTACACCTTATTGTCTTTTCTGTTGGTTGCTGGGACAGGTATCTTGATGAGCTAATGAGACTGAAAGCTCAGGCCCATGCCGAGCATAACGAATTCATCACGTGGAACGACATCCAAGCTTGTGTGGACCACGTGAATCTGGTGGTGCAAGAGGAACACGAGAGTGAGTGGCCTTCCCGCCCCCATGATGTCACCATGAAGACAGTGTGATCCCTGAGCTGGCTCTAAGTACTAGTCCTCGCAGATACTGGAGTCAGAGATTGAGAAAAGTATCTTTATAACTAAAATGTCTAAAGTTGGGTGTTGTTTTTGAAATACTAGGCAATTGCTATAATTAGATATGTATCTAATAAGAACTAAATTTTTCAGGTCAGTTGTACTTGATTTTTTTTTTTTATTCCCCCAGGGAGTACACCATTCCTGGAGGTACTACAGTATTAGGCTGATGCGTAGAGTGGAGGGAGCAAGCTCCTGTTTTAACTGCCTGCTCCAAAAATCCATTTAATATATTATATTGTCTTTGGGCTCAGTGCCCGTAGCACAGTGGTTACAGCGCCAGCCACATACACCGAAGTTGGCGGGTTCAAACCTGGTCCTGAACCCACCCTGGGCCAGCTAACCAACAATGACAACTGCAACAAAAATAGCCAGGCATTGTGGCAGGCACCTGTAGTCCTAGCTACTTGGGAGACTGAGGCAAGAGAATCACTTAAGCCCAAGAGTTTGAAGTTGCTGTGAGCTATAATGCCAGGGCATCCTACCAAGGTCAGCATAGTGAGACTCTTGTCTCAAAAAAAAAAAAAATTGTCTTCGGATAGAGGACATATCATATATTAAACTGATTAGAATGGATACTATGGTCTGTTATTTTAAAATGCCATTAAAAGACCCTTGGCCCCCTTCACTGAAAAATCACTGACATGTGGCAGATTGATTAATAGGAGGAAAAAGCATACAAATTTATTTAATGTGTATACATAGGGGCTTTCATAATGAAGGACCCCCAAAAAAGAGAAGAAATTATCCATTTTTATGCTTAGGTTCAACAAAGTGTGGGTAGCCATGTAGAAATATGATCAAACAAAAAGAGTATGGTCTAATGTTAATAGACTGAGTGGGGAACCCAGCAAAACCTGTCTGCCTAGATTCTTCTTGGCCTCTCTAAGCTGGTATTGCTTCCTTCTGGGTGTGGGGCAGGGCCCCCTCTGGAATGGGGGGGGGGGGTCTTATGACCTACAGTTACATCAGGCAGGTAGGTCAGATAATTTCTTTATGTCCAGTTCCTTTTTTTTTTTTTTTTTAAGAGACAAGAGTCTCACTTTGTTGCCCTGGGTAGAGTGCTATGGCAGCACAACTCAGAGCAACTTCAAATTCTTGGGCTCAAGAGATCCTCTTGCCTCAGCTTCCCATGTAACTGGGACTATAGGCGCCCACCACAATGCCTGGCTACTTTTTAGAGACAGGGTTCTCACTCTTGCTCATGATGGTCTCAAATTCCCGAGCTTAGGTTATCTACCCACCTCAGTTTCCCAGAGTGCTAGGATTACAGGTGTGAGCCACCTATATGTCCAGTTCTTATGCGCAATGAATCTAGGTTTCGTGGCTGGTTTTTGGGAAAAGAGGTTCTGGTTTCTATGACCTGCCTTGGGGAAGAGGGACTTTAGTTTCTTTGACTAGCCTCAGGGGAGAATGGGACTGAGAGATGGGAGGGCAGGAGAAGGTCAGAGACAAACTTTTGCTTCTGAGGCTGCTTTCATTTTGAGATCCTGATTCCTGATCCCCAACACTGTGATAATAGGTAGTTCTGACATTACCTGGAGTTAGGTCACATTGCACAGGGTGAGGGCACAGTTCTCCACAAAACTTCTCTCATTTCGGCACCAGCTGCAAGTTGCAGGGTTCCTTAGCCCCTGTGCTTGAACAGCTGGCTACAAATTTAGGGGTTCTTCCTCTCTCTCAGGTTTAATCATTTGCTAGGATGACTCAGAACTGAGGAAAGTGCTAGACTTGTAATTACCATTTCATTATTAATTTAAAGATTATAAATTAGGACCAACTGAAAGAAAACACCCATAGGGCAATATCTGGAAGGGTCCCCAATACAAAGCTCGGTGTTCTCAGGATTTGCTACCCTCCTATACACTGGTACGTTTCACCGACCAGGGAAGCTCACTTGAGCTTTGGGTGTCCAGAGTTTTTATGTGGGCGTTATTACATATGCATGGTTGATTAAATTGTAGGCCTTGTGATTAAATTCAATTACCATTTGGCCTTCCCTCCCTGGAGATCAGGAGGCCAAGCTGGTATACATGACTCTAAGCCCCAATCTTATAATCAGATGGTTGATCTCTTCAGCAGGTCCAGCCTCCAACCCACAACTCTGTATAGGCTACCAGGAGTCACTAGTCAGCATGAATTCAGGGGCAGTCTGAGGGGCCTGATGATGACTAAGGATACAAACCTGTCTCTCGGACATTCCAGGGGTTAGACACTCCCTTCCAGGGACAAAGACCAGCCAAACTTGGTCATAGCAAGAGTCCTTAAAAAATAGCCCAGCTGCCCAAGATAACTGAGGAGTTAACATTTCTACTTTTAGTTTGTATTTCTTGTGAAAAATATTCAGGTCTTGAGTGGGAAGAGACTTTCCTTGTAGTGAGGAGCCCTGGGCTTAGATATTTCATGTATTGTTTGCTGTACGATCTTGGAGATTCCTAAGCCCTGTCTTTCCTTCTATAAAAATGTGGAATTAGGGACTCTTTAAGATCCCTCACACCTTAACTTTTTATGAGTCGGGAATGGGTTTGATTTGAATATGCCTGAAAGCTATTCTATAAAGCCTGTTTCAACAAAATCCTCATCACTTACAGATAGAGGAATTAAAAATGAAACAAAAGGACTTGTATTCAATAGGAGTATGAATACAAGGGAATTTATTTTAACAAACACTAAATTATAAAAACAGAGCTGCTTAATCTTTTTTAACTGTTCAAATAAGACATTCTTTGATGGCAATGATGCCTATAGGCACATTTAGTTCCTGGTAAACTCTGTAGTCAAAGGGTTAATGGATGACAAATTGAAGTTTGAATCATACCTACTCTCAGGTGGGTTTATGATTAGCAAGCATGCTTCAAGATTGATTTGTTTATATACTTAATTAAAATAACCTTTTTGTCTCTTTATATTTAGGGATTTTAGCCATTGGTTTAATTAATGAAGCCCTGGATGAAGGTGATGCCCAAAAGACTCTGCAGGCCTTGCAAATTCCTGCAGCTAAACTTGAGGGAGTCCTCACAGAAGTGGCCCAGCATTACCAAGACACACTGATCAGAGCAAAGAGAGAGAAAGCCCAGGTGAGTGGCCTCAAAACTGTTTGTTTTTGTTCAGAACACTTCATCCTGAGCAAAGATAGAGGTAGAAATGTCTCCCTTGACTCACTTTGTGAATACCTTAGATTCAGAGCACTGGAGGGACACAAAAATGTGAGAGACATAGATTCTATCTTGCAGGGGTTATGCTTTTTTTTACACATTTGGGCATTTGGTCTTTCTTGTTAGTTATTAGATGTGTCTCTTTAATGAAATATAAGATCCAGAAAATTGCACGCGTTACTTAGGTGTGCAATTGCATACATTTTCAAAAGTAGACATGCCGCATAATTGGTATTTAGATTATAGAATACATCACCAACACCACAGAAACCTCCCTTGTGTCCCCTTCTCTCCTTATTCACCTTCCATTTGATGGCAGCCACTGTTCTGACTTATAATACCAGGGTTCATTTTGCCCATCTTTGAGCTATATTAAGTGAGATCACACATCACATGCTCTGTTGTGTTTGGCTTCCTTTGTCCAACAGAATGGTAGTGATACCCATCCATGTGCGTGTAGCAATAGTTTGTTCACTCTTATTGTTTTATACCTTCCCGTTGTGTTTTTATATATTATTGCTGAAGTTTTAGTGGTTTTAAAATTGTGCCTCACACCTGTAATCCTACCTCTCTAGGAGGTTGAGGTGGGTGGATGACTCGAGAGCCCATCTCTAAAATAACTGGGTGTTATGGGGCTCTTGTAGTCCCAGCTACTTGAGAGGCTGAGGCAGGAGGATCACTTGAGCCCAAGTATCTGAGGTTCTGGTGAGCTCTGATCTATAGCACTCAACTCAGGGCAACAAAGTGAGACTCTGTCTCAAAAAAAAAAAATTGGTTGTAAATAGTGCTTCTGTAAATATTAGGTCTCACAATTAAATACACAAATTCATCCTAGAATTTGTACCTCATTGCTAAACATCACTACAGTCATCTTTGAGGTACTCTGTCTAGAAAGCTATGCACTGACGCCAGCACCTGGTCCATCCTTCAGAGCAATTTTGGAACTCTTTCTGGTATGGCCATCAGAGCTGTCATCCAAGGTGTCAGGGGAGAGTACTCAAAGGTGACTGTAGTGATATTCAGTAATGAAGTCTCTAGTGTTTTTTCTAGGACAAGTTTGTTAACTTAATTGTCACACCTCATATTCTTCTAGCACATGTCTTTTGTAAATAATATATATGTATGTATGTGTGTGTGTATGCTTTTCTATTAGGTGTACATTTGAAAGTGGGATTAGTAGATTACAGGGAATACATTTATGTTAAACTTTGTAATGCCATAAGTTTTTTAAACAGCTATATTGAGACATAATTCACATATCATATAATTCAGTATATGATTCAGTGGTTTTTAGTATATTCATATACTAAAGAATTGCATAACCATCACCACAACCAATATTTTTATTTATTTATTTTTAGAGACAGAATCTCACTTTGTTGCCCTCAGTAGAGTGCTGTGGTGTCACAGCTCACACCAACCTCCAGCTCTTGGGCATAGGCGATTCTCTTGCCTCAGCCTCCCGAATAGCTTGGACTATAGGTGCTGGCCAGAACTCCCAGCTATTTTTTGTTGCAGTTTGGCCTGGGCCAGGTTTGAACCTGCCACCCTCAGTATATGGGGCCGGTGCCTGACTCACTGAGCCACAGGCACCACCCAACACAACCAATGTTTTAGAACATTTTCTTCACCCCAGATAGAAACTTCATGCTCAGAAGTAGTCTCTCATTTTCCCTTAACCTCCCAGCCCTAGACAGCTGTTAGTCTGCCCATGTTTGTAGATCTGTGTATTTTGAGTATTTCATGTCAACAGATTCATACAATACCCATTGTAAATGGCTTCTTTTCTTCAACTTCATTTATCCATGTTGTAGCATGTATCAGTACTTCATTTCCTTTTATTGCTGAATAATATTCCATTGTATGGCTGTACAACATTTTATTTATCCTTTTTTTTTTTTGAGACAGAGTCTCAAGCTGTTGCTCTGGGTAGGGTGCTGTGGCATCACAGCTCACAGCAACCTCAAACTCTTGGGCTTAAGAGATTCTCTTGCCTCCACCTCCCAAGCAGCTGGGACTACAGTTCCTGCCACAATGCCCAGCTATTTTTTGGTTGTAGTTGTCATTGTTGTTTGGCAGGCCTGGGCTGGATTCATACCTGCCAACTCCAGTGTATGTGGCACCCTAGCTGCTGAGCTACAGGCACCAAGCCTATTTATCCATTCTTGACAACATACAGGTTATTTTCACTTTATGACTATTAGGAATGATACCACTATGAATATAAAGTTTTTCAAAGTAAATCTAATACAAACCCATCTTTTAAAAAATTTGTCTTGCCGGGCGGCACCTGTGGCTCAAAGGAGTAAGGCGCCAGCCCTATATGCTGGAGGTGGCGGGTTCAAACCCAGCCCCGGCCAAAAAAAAAAAAGTTTGTCTTGCCTCCTGGCTAGTTTGTTGGGGAAACTGGCAAGGGTTTTGCCCTTTTTTATGCAGTTGTCATCTGGGAAGTTCCCTTGTGTGTATCAGACTGTCATATATTAGTTGCATGATTAAAGCATAGTTACACCCCATGATTCATTCTCCCTGTAAGTAACAACCACTAGCTATGGAGAACCACAGCTTTATTTTCTTTCTTTTCTGAGAATTCTAAAGTGAGGCAACAAGTGAAAGAGCTAAAAGAAAATTCTAATTCAGGGAGTCAGATTTTTTCCTGGGAATCCAGGAATAGTAAAACAGACCAAGACCTTAGTGCTTTGGAGCTCTTTGTACATTGACGATCATTTGAGCTCTATAGACTTGGTCAGGGTGGAGGAGTTGTGGAAATATTACAGTGTTGACAGGTCTCCTTTATTACATTGCCACACATGGGGCTGGCTTCACCATCTCCAAATCATGTAAATGCAGCCTGGGGGCAAGTCACCATGTTCTAATGGTTAACGTTATGCTGAGTATCATTTGATCCTGTAGAGAGGGTTGAATCACAGCTCCTGTTTCATAGCCAGGAAATTGAAGTGAAGGGATCAACTGTCTTACTCGGAAGAGCCCTGGGGAATTGGAAATGGAAGTCTCAGTCTTTGATTCATTTTTTGGGTCATTATTGGATCAGACTGTCCCAAACTTGACAGATCTGACTCCTAAGCTTGAATTTAAATGCTGATTCAGAATTTCTAACTGAGGCATGGCTGCCGTGGTTCTATATTGGCTGGTGGCAGCAATGTGTTTTTGCTGCCAGGAAAGTCCAAAAGGAGTCTTCTGTCTGACTGTCAGAGGCCTGGGATTTGGGAGAGTAAGCTGGGCTGGTTCCACGAGGAAGGAAAGTGACGTACAGGGTGCTCACTCCTACAGGGCTGTCTGTTCTTATGTTTGGCTTGGGGAGTTAAACGTTTAGAGGATGTGACTAGAGTTTGAAGCATTTCCCTTTTCATAGAATAACTTTTTAGAGTTCATCAGAGGCAGAGGAAGGGGGGAGTTAAAGGAAAGTTTGCCTAAGATTGCCAGGCCCAGCTGGGTGAGCCACATATTACCTTTTCTTAGCCATTACCTTAGCCTCTCAGTTCCTGTGAGCCGTCTTGGGAGTGTTTTTAAAATAATTATCGCTGAGTTCTAAATTTAACCCAGAAAATGTCTTAAATTTGGTCTGTAGTTTTATGCAGGGTTATACTGGCCACTTGAGTTGGGAAGTGTGCCTTCCTCTTCTATATTTTAGAAGTTTGTAAAGGATCGGTTAATTCTTCTTAAAACATTTGATACAATTCACCAGTGAAGCTGTACTTCCTGGGGGTTTTTTTGTGGGATATTTTTTGATCACTAATTCCATATCTATATTTGTGATAAGTCTATTCAGATTTTCTCTGAGTGTTCCTTCTGTCCTTCTCTCTCCTAGCCTTCTGGGAATTCCATTATGTGCTCGGGTCTCTGATACTTGTCCATTTCTCTTCATTCCTTTTTTTGGTACTGTTCTTCAGAATGGATAGTTGCAGTTAATCTATCTGTAGGTTTACTGATTGTTTCTTCTTTGTGCTCGAATCTGTTGTTGAATCCGTCTAGTGAGTTTTGCTTTTCACTTATTGTACTTTTCAACTCTCAAATTTTATTTTTGATGTCTCTGTGTGTGTGGGTTTTTTTTTTAGACAAGAGTCTCACTATGTTGCTTTTGGTAGAGTGCTGCGGTGTCACTGCTCACAGCAACCTCAAACTCTTGAGCTTAAGCAATTCTCTTGCCTTAGCCCCCCAAGTAGCTGGGATATAGCTGTATAGGTGCCCGCCATAACACCCGGCTATTTTTTATTGCAGTTGTTGGGCCAGGTTCTAACCCACCAACCTTGATGTATGTGGCTAGCACCCTACCCACTGAGCTATGGGCACCACCCTTTGCTGTGTTTTGTTTAAAAATTATTTTTATATTTTAATTTATTTTTTGTACTATATTTATTTATTTATTTTTGGTCCTAAGTAACACTTTTTATTGTTATTTTATTATTATTATTATTATTTGGGATTCATTAATGGTACAAAGAATTTAGGTAAAGTCTCTCTTATAATTGTGTCCTGATCCCAGAGGTGTGCCATACACCATGACCCCCATCTCACTCCCTCCTCCCCTCTCCCCACTCCCTCATTCCCCTACCCCTTACCTTGTATTAGATCATCTGCTTTCATATTACAGTTGAGTACATTGGATTCTTGCTTCTCTATTCTTGTTCTACTTTACTTAGAAGAATGTGTTCTAACTCAATCCAGGTTAATACAAAAGATGTAAAGTCTCCATCTTTTTAATGGCTGAATAGTATTACATGGTATACATATACCACAGCTTGTTAATCCAATCCTGGGTTGTTGGGCATTTAGGCTATTTCCACATTTTGGTGATTGTAACTTGAGCTGTGATAGACAGTCTAGTACAGATGTCCTTGTGATAAAAGGATTTTTTTTCTTCTGGGTAGATGCCTAGTAAGGGGATTTCAGGATTAAATGGGAGGTATTTTTATATTTTAAAGAAAGGGCTCTTAGAGTGTGGTGGCCTGACCGTAGTTCACTGTAGTCTCGAACTCCTAGACTCATGTCATCCTCATGCCTTAGACTCCAGCATAGCTGAGACTACAGGCACCCTCCACCATGCCCAGCTAGTTTTATATCTTTTTAGAAACGGGATCTGATTGTTGCCCAGGCTGGCCTCGACCTTCTGGTCTCACGTGATCCTCTCAAAGTGCTAGTTACAGGGATGAGCCACAGCACCTGCGGGTTTCTGTCTCTTTATTGGTATTCTCTATTTGGTGAGACATTGTTCTCATACTTTTCTTTAGTGCTCTAGGCAGGATTTTCTTTTCAGGGGTGTTCAGCCTGCAGCCTGCTGCAGATTATTTAAGGACTATTTAACTTCTCTGTGGTGCTGGATATTGTAAAAAGTATGCGCAGATCTTTTCTTTTGCTCATCAGTTTTTGTTAGTGTTTGTGTATTTAATGTGTGGCCCAAGACAACTCTTATTCTTCGGATATGCAGCAGAAAGGTCAAAAGGAGGGACACCTTTCTAGTTCTTGAAAAAAAAATTAAAATAGCTGATAAAGTCTTTGTCTCTGAGTCTAACTTGCCCCTTCTCTGGGATATTTCTGTTATCCTCTTTTTTCCCCTGTATATGGACCTGCTTTCTTATTACTTTGCCTGTTTTGTAATTTTTTCTTTAAAAGCCAGACATTTTAATAATGTTACAACCCTGGAAATCAGGTTCCACCCCCTTTTGAAGGTTTGTTCTTGTCACTGGTGGCCGTTGTTTGGTAACTTTTCTGAGTTTATTATGTAAAGTTAGCGTTTTCGTTGGGTCTGCTGAAGTCTGTACTCCATTTGCTAGTGGTCAGCTGTGTGTGCACTTGGGATGCACCATCAGCCCTTAGCCAGGCGGTACAGTGTTACCTTAACTTTCTCTTCCTGCACACCCAGAGCTGAAAGGTCAGCCTGAAAGCTTAGAACTTTAGCAGATCCTTTCGAGACATGTGCATAGTCCACACACGCAATGTGGGCATCTGCATTCCTATTCAGGAATAGGTCAGATTTTCAGAGCTCTTGATGGACATCTCATTCTCCAGCTTTTTCTTCTCAGGCTTTTGGTTAGTTTGTTTGCCTAAACTGTTGCCCTTACTGTTTTTGACAAATGCTCCTAGAGAAAAGACTGTTGACACTGGGTGAGTTTTTGGTCAAGTCAGATACAAACAGCCTTGTGAGTGTATGTTCTAGGGGACGACGAGAAAAACCAGCTAGTGACAACTCTCTTAGAATGAGAGAGAACAGGTGTGTGGGAAGGGGACAATTTAAAACACCACGAATATGACTGTTCTTACCAAGATTCAGCTGTTTTTCTCGGATAACCTGTCTCCAATTTCTGTAAGACTTTGGTTAATCCCTATAGTTTTTAAAAAGCTGATTTTGATAATTTTTTTTTTGCCAGTATTTCTGTTGGTTTTATAGTAGAGAGGATTTTCAGAGGCCCTTTACCATTTTCACTTATGTCACTTCTCTCTTCGTTTATTTATTTGTTTATTTAATTTCTTTTTTTTTTTTTTTTTTTTTTTTATTCAGTCTGACGCTGTCCCCTGGGTAGATTGCTGTGGCATCATAGTTCACAACAACTCAAGTTCCTAGGCTCAAGTGATTCTCTTGCCTCCTCAGCCTCCCAAGTAGCTGGGACTACAGACACCTGCCACAATGCCTGGCTAACTTTTCTATTTTTAGTAGAAATAGGGTCTCACTTTGCTCCCACTGGTCTTGAACTCCTGCGTTCAGGGGATCCACCCACCTTGGCTCCCAGAGTGCTGGAATTACAGGCATGAACCCTTGTACCTGGCCCTCTCTTCCTTTACATTTAGTGCCTTTGGAACCCTTTCTACAGTAGGCTACTAGTCATTTAGGCATAAAATCTGTATGCTAAGATGTAAGTATCAGGGATTTTCAGAAACTCTTTTTTTTTTTTTTTTTTTTTTTTTGAGACAGAGCCTCAAGCTGTCCCCCTGGGTAGAGTGCCGTGGCATTACAGCTCATAGCAACCTCCAACTCCTGGGCTCAAGCGAGTCTCCTGCCTCTGCCTCCCAAGTAGCTGGGACCACAGGCGCCCGCCACAACGCCTGGCTATTTTTTGGTTGCAGCCATCATTGTTGTTTGGCGGGTCCGGGCTGGGGATTCGAACCCGCCACCTTAGGTGTACGTGGCTGGTGCCTTAGCCGGTTGAGCTATAGGCGCCGAGCCCAGAAACTCATTTTATAATTATGACTTTTAAAGCTCTGCTCCCCCTTGTGTGTACACACATGCACATACCTGCTTACATGCATGTAGCTAGTAATCACCTGGGGTGTACCAGCACCACTCTACCCATTGTTAGGATACTGAAATACTTTGGTTTTGTTTGGTACATTGCTGACAGTTAGAAACACATTGGCTGCATTTCAGAAGACATAAAGTGATAGGGACCAGAAATAAGAATTACAAAGAGAAGTGAGTCTGGGCACTGTGGTCTCAACATTGCTGCTGTCCCAACCCTCCCAAATCTGTGCCACCATTCCTCATCCCGCAATTCTGCCTTTGTCCCTGAGATTCCTTTTCTATAGCAACCAAGAGATTGATGACCTGAATCATCAGGGCCACAGGACTCTGTCCCATTCTGATTGGTCAGTGCTTCTATTGTGTGGTTGATAAATGTGCTGTATCGTTGTGTATGTGTATGTGGTTACATCTGTATTCATAGATAGATTTATCTGTCATCACACGTACAGACCTGCCATGTAGTCAAGAGGAGGGATTTAGAAATTTTGCTTGTGGGAGGCGCCCTCTAGAGGTGAGTGCAACCCCTGTTAGTGGCTCTTTCACCTTTTACCTCCAAACACCTTATTTTCTTGTTTTTTTATTTTTAATTTATTTTTATTTTCTTTTTTGGAAAAAGGATCTCACTTTGTCTCCTGGGCTAGAGTGCAGTGGCCTTAGCCTAGCTCACAGCAATAGGTCTCCAGAGACCCTCCTGCCTCAGCCTTCTGAGTAGCTGGGACTACAGGCACCACCACAACACCTGGCATGTTTTCCTATTTTTAGTAGAGACGGGGTTTCGCTCTTCCTTAGGTTGGTCTCAAACTCCTTAGCTCCGGTGGTCCGCCTGCCTTGGGCTCCCAGAATGCTGGGATCACAGATATGAGCAACAGTGCCCAGCCTCACTTCTCTTTGTAATTCTTATTTCTGGTCCCTATCTCTTTATGTCTTCTGAAATGCAGTCAGTGTGTTTCTAAGTGTCAGTCAGAATTGCTGGGGGGCTATACTTTAATATATTTCATATACATTTTTTTCAGTAAATCTATTTTATCTCAGTATTTGCTGTAATATCCAGCCCAAGATTTTAATGCACTGGGTCAGTTAAATCGTGGACGAACTCTTCACAAATAAACTTAACTAGGAGGATTTTGGGTTTTGTCATCATCTTGGTTTAATTGTCCTTTCCTTACACGAGGATGAGTGGCGTGTGCTGTCTCACTGTCCTCCTCCATTCTGGGGAGGGGTGTTTTGTGTTGTGTTTTCCTGCTCACTGATGGGTTCTTCTCTTGGGTTTCATATTATAGTTCTGTTGCTTGTTTAGATCATAACTATGTACATTACTGCATTTATGGAGTACAGTGTGCTGATTTTATATACAATTTGGAATGCTTACATCAAACTGGTTAACATAGCCTTTACCTCACTTAATTGTTATATTAAGACATTTATAGTTTTAATATATTTAACATGTACCCTTGCAATATGCACAATAGGCATTGGCCTTATCCTTTCACCAGCACTCAGTAAATTGCAGGGATTGTGGCAGCTTCCTTCTGAGTAAAGTTTTGTGTCTCTCCACCACGAGGCAGAGGGAAGTCAAGCCTCCCCTAAGGTTTGGTGCCTTTGACTGTTAAGCAGTGAAACTTTCTACTTTTCCCTGGAGCTCAGGCCCTCCTTCATCTGATCTCACAGTTATAGCTATTGGCTGAGTTTTTTCTGCCTCACTGGTGCCTTGGCAAGTGATATTCACATCAAGCGCTCTTAAGTGGATTTTTTTTTTTTTTTTGAGACAGAGTCTTTCTTTGTCAACCTCAGTAGAGTGCTATGGCATCATAGCTCACAGCAACTTCAAACTCTTGAGCTCAAACAGTCCTCTTGCCTCAGCCTCCCAAGTAGGTGGGACTACAGGTGCCCCCCCACAACACCTGACTATTTTTAGAGACAGGGTCTCATTCTTGCTCAAGCTGGTCTTGAACTCCTGAGCTCAGGCAATCCACCTGCCTCAGCTTCTTAGAGTGCTGGGATTGTAGGCATGAGCCACTAAGCCTAGCCCTCTAAGTGGATTTTTGAGCTACTGTTTCCCACTGCTATCAGCTCAGGCCCAAGGAGCATGTTAATTGTGTTAGGTCTGCCAGGATCACTACAAACATGACTCTCACAGCCTGGCCACTTAAAAACCTGAGGTGCCTTGCCTTTTCTAGAAAAGACTTCCACATTTATCTGCTGAATTGACACCTTCTTATAAAGACCTTAGGAACTCCTTAGGCATCCCAGGACCTTCCCACACTTTGAAATAGGTGAAGCTATAGAACCCAAGTGTGACCACTGAGGGCTAACTGGGTCTCCTGGTGGTTTCCAGCTCCTGCTCTCATGCTGAGAACAAGTGGATAGGAGCACCTGCTGTGCTAACTGGCACTGGCACTGGCAGCCACCTAGGGTTACACAGCCACTTACTTCCCTTGTCAGAGGAGGTAGCTAGATTCCTGGTATTGAAAGAGACAGAAGGCAGCTAGTTCTGCTGGTCCAATTTTATTCAAACCGGCTTTCGGAGCAAACAATCAACAACAAACCACATTTTATTAAAAAAGGTTTAAAACCAAATTTAGTAAGAGAGAAGTAAACCACTTCTTCTACTGTGTCACCTCTGTCCCCAAGTCGGCTACACCCTGGTGAGTGAGGCTTTTCTTGGCCACACTGAGGAAACTAATTACTGTTTATTACAATGTATCTGTTTGAAAATGTGCTTTTAAGTTCCTAACCACTGATTTAACATCAGTTTTTAGAGTATAAGCTATTAATGAGTTTAGATTGTCTATAGTGACTTCTGGCTTTAAATATGATAATTCAGAGGTTCTGGTTAAGTCAGGTTTGACAGTCTCAGAACATTAGCAGTCATAGAGAACATTAATTTCCTCTGAATATTGTTGGCACAGGAGGGTGAGAAGTGCACACTGATCTACATAGCCTGGCCTGTGACACTGTAGAGGTCACTGGGCCTGCCCCAGCACATCTACTCTTCCTGCTTCTGCCGGCTGCCCTTGCCTCCCTGAGGCGCTTGAGCGCACCTTGCTGCTCTTCTCCTGCGTCAGAGCCGATTCCCTTGCAGCCTTTGCTAGGTTTCCAATGGCTGGCTTCTCCGTTTGACTAACCTGTGTGTCTCATATATTTTAAAATTCTTCCTCTATATCTTATTGAGTCTCAGAAGTCCCCCCATCAGAGGTACCCCAATTTCATGCCTTTAATATTGTTTTGCTTTTAACGACATGCAGGAAACCCAGGATGAGTCCGCTGTGTTATGGTTGGATGAAATTCAAGGTGGAATCTGGCAGTCCAACAAAGACACTCAGGAAGCACAGAGATGTACGTATGGGTTGTATTATTTCTGTTTGATTGCAGGGTAGGGTGACAGGGTATTCCAGATCTCAACCTGCAGCTTGCCCGAGGTAGATCTGGGGACACAGTTTGCCTGTAGGTAGGGCTAGGTGAACTGCCATGTAAATTTAGACACATTCTAAGCGTTTTGGTAACACTTTTGTTCTGGGATAGTTGCCTTAGGAATCTTTGCCATTAACGAGGCAGTGGAAAGTGGTGATGCTGGGAAAACACTGACTGCCCTGCGCTGCCCTGATGTCGGCTTGTATGGAGTCATCCCTGAATGTGGTGAAACTTACCAGAGTGACCTTGCTGAAGCCAAGAAGAAAAAACTGGCAGCAGGTGAGTTATGGGAAAATAAATATGTGCCCTGAAGCTGAGTGCCTGAGTGTGTGAGGGACAGGTACAGAGGAAGGGATAAGCCACAGACAAAGATATTTTTGTTTAGACATACAGCATTTAGACTCATTTTAAAGGAGATAATATCTCTATTTTTGAAATCTTTTCTCCCCTTGTGTATAGCTATGTTAACAAGACAAATTTTCTAAGAATGTGGGAACAAGCAGAGTATTTGGTGCTTTTATCTTTCATCAGGTGTCAGTAGCTCTGATTATCTAAGCCTATGGGCAGTTAAAAGTAGTTTATAAAGGTAGGATTTCTCATCCCATTTCGGAGAGGCTGAATGATGGCAAATCTTCTCTGAGAAGAGCTTTCTGACACATAGGTCTTAGACACAGGCTTTGGGGACAACAGTGCTCATCATCAGTAATTCTGTAATTGGGCTTCATAGGTATCTTTTTGTAATACATGAATGAGCTGAAATAGACATCAAAAGGCCTTAATGTCATAAGGACTTAGGGCCCCTTTCCCAGATGTTCGTAGTGGTCTTCATTTAGGTTGTTAACCCTAACTAGAAGAGTCCTATAGCACTGGACATAGAACTGGGGAGTGGGGCTGTGGATTTCTTTTATCTTTCCTCTTTTTTATGTCAGGAGATGATAATAGCAATTGGGCGAAGCACTGGGTGAAAGGTGGATATTATTATTACCACAACCTGGAGACCCAGGAAGGAGGATGGGACGAACCCCCAAACTTTGTTCAGAATTCTACACAGCTCTCTCGGGAGGAGATCCAGGTAGGTCACCTGTCACCTTCCTTCCTGTAAGAAGACGCTAAGAGAAAGTGTTTGTTTGTTTGTTTTTAATACAGATTAATATGAGGGTACAAATGATTAGGTTATGTTGTTTGTGTTTCTTTTTGAGACGGAGCCTCAAGCTGTCCCCCTGGGTAGAGTGCTGTGGCATCACTCACAGCAACCTCCAACTCCTGGGCTCAAGCGAGTCTCCTGCCTCCACCTCCCAAGACCACAGGTGCCCGCCACAATGCCTGGCTGTTTTTTTTTTGGTTGCAGCTGTCATTGTTGTTTGGCGGGCCAGGGTTGAATTCGAACCTGCCACCTTAGGTATATGTGGCTGGCGCCTTAGCCACTTGAGCCACAGGCGCCGAGCCATGTTGTTTGGGTTTCTGAGGTCAAATTCAAGTTGTCATTGAGCCCCTCCCCCGGGGGGTGTGCTGTATACCCTTACATTGCCCACCAGGTGAGAGTACCATAGTCCCCACCTTCTCCCCCTCCCCCATCTGTCCTCTCCCAACCCCTACTTGAATATACTTGTGTTATTCTCTCCTGTGGGTGTGTAGTTGTTTTTCTGTTGGCTTCATATTAGGATTGAGTACATTGGATACTTTCATTTCTATTCTTATGATACTTTACTAAGAAGAATGTGTTTCAAACAGTGTAACCTAATCATTTATTTATACCCTCATATTACTCTGAATAATAAATAAAAGAGGATAAACCACCCCCTCCCCCAAAAAGAATGTATTTCAACTCCATCCAGGCAAATACAAAAGATATAAAGTCTCCATCTTTTTATGGCTGAATAGTATTCCATGGTGTACCTATACCACAGTTTATTAATCCAGCGTGGGTTGATGGGCACGTAGGTTGATTCCACTCTTGGCAATTGTGAATAGAGCTGCAGTAAACATTCTATTGCAGCTCGGCGCCTGTAGCTCAAGCAGCTAAGGTGCCAGCCACATACACTTGAGCAGGTGGGTTCGAATCCAGCCCGGGCCCGCCGGACAATGATGGCTGCAACCAAAAAAAATAGCCAGGCATTGTGGCAGGCACCTGTGGTCCCAGGTACTTGGTAGGTGGAGGCAGGAGACTCACTTAAGCCCAGGAGTTGGAGGTTGCTGTGAGCTGTGACGCTACAGCACTCTACCCAGGGAGACAGCTTGAGGCTCTGTCTCAAAAAAAAAAAAAAAAAAGCTCTGCTATCATATGTCTCTCCTTTGCTGTCTATATTTGTCAGAATCCTGTCCTTCCAGGCACACCCATCTCAAGAGGCACCTCCTCTCTGAATCTTTTTTTTTTTTTTTTTTTGGAGGCAGAGTCTCACTCTGTCACCCTGGGTACGGGTTGACATCACAGTGTACAGCAACTTCAGTCTCTTGGGTTCAACAATTCTCTTCCCTCAGCTTCCCAAGTATCTGGGACTTTAGGAGCCCGCCACAACACCCAGCTAGTTTTTCTGTTTTTAGTAGAGATGGGGTCGCACTCTTACCCAGGATGGTCTCCTCCCACCTTGGCCTCTTTATCACGTATGCCTTTTCCAGGTGACTGAACTCGACTCTGTTGGGCATTGATGGTATATGAAAGTAAATCAGAGTCTCTGCCTTCAGGTGCTCACGTATTGTGAACACAGCAGGCACAGAACTCAGTACTACAGTAACTGGGAGAAGTGGTTCTCTGAAGACAGCACAATAATGGAAATATTAAGAGAAATTTAAATTTTGTCCTGGAGGAAGATAGCATAGATAATATTTTAGCAGGTGAGAAAATGAGGAAAGGCTGTTGTTGACAAAAAGGGAGAGGCACGGAGGGCAAGGAGAAGGTGGGCCATTCAGGGAGACAAGCAGTGCTGCTAACTGGCATAGGGCTGTGCAGCAGAGAAAGGGCAGAGAGGGAGGCTTGGGTGGAGCGCCAGGGCCTGGCGTGCTGTGCTGAGGAGTCCAGGCTGCACGTTCAGGCAGACTGATATTGAGAATCTTATTAAACAGAAACACTTATGCTTAGGTAGTGTTTTGCACATGGACCTAAGAATTTAAACAGGTGATCTTGCCTCATCTTCAGCATGTGACATAGCCACCTACCCTGCCCCACCCCCACACATTGGCCATTGAGGATAGATCCTTCCTCTTCCCACTGCTGCTCTCTGTACTTGGAACTTGCCTGGATGTTCACTGGATCCTTTATCATTTTCTCTCTGGAGGAAAAAAATCTATCCTGTCCGAAGCTCATTGTCCATCTTATTGCTTTATTTTATCTTCTCCCTGTTCTTTGCTGACCTTGTACTCTTTCTCCTCTTACATTTTCATTATTTTTCTTTAAAATTTATTTTTAAAATGAAAGTGTCTCACTATGTTCCTCAGGCTGGTTTCGAGCTCCTGATTTCAAGTGACCTCATAGCTTGGCCTCCCCAAGTGCCGGGATTGCTAGGAGTGAGCTGCTGTGCCTGGCTTTCTTCTGCTAGTATTTTCAAGTGTGTATCACCTAGATCAGTGCTTATTGTGTATGAATCACCTGGGGGGTCTTATTAAAATAAAGACTTTCAGTCTTTATTTTACAGATGTAGGGCATGGCCCCAAGAAAGTCTATGTTTATGACAAGCTCCTCAATCATGCTGACGCTGCTGGTACTTAAAAGTATCAGCCTTCAGAATCATCTTTAAATCTCTCATCTTTGAAAACAAAATAATAAGCACCCATAGATGCCCCGATTTGGCCTCATGTACATTCATAGTATTGTTTGTCTTTGCTGAGTACCTCAAAATTAGTCTTCCCCTTACTAGTTCAGTTTCCATGACCATTCATTTCTTAGCACACAGCAGTATGGTTTCCTGTGCAGCCATTACTTTAGTGAAACTGTTACTTAATTTTATTTACTTATTTATTTATGTATTTATTTTTTGCAGTTTTTGGCCAGAGCTGGGTTTGAACCCACCACCTCTGGCATATGGGGTCAGCATCCTACTCCTTTGAGTCACAGGTGCTGCCCTGAAAACTGTTACTTTGGATTCATCAACAACCTCTGGCTGCCAGATTGTTAGGACGCTTATCATCTTGACCTCTCTGGAGTCCCTTCCTCAAACCCTCAGCTTCTTTGTCTAGTCCAGTACAACTCTATTGTTCTTCTACTTGTGAATGTCCCTTCTTAATCTCTCTTGCTACTACTTTGCTTTCCCAGCCACTGCTTGGTTCTATCAGGACTCTGCTGGCCCTGTTCTTTTCCTCCACATGTTCACCAGTTCTCATTTGAGCCACTGGCTACAGCTCTTACCTTTGTGCTCGTGACTCCCACATCTGTGTCTAGACCTGTGAGCCTTCTCATCTCCAGCCGTTTCATCCATAGTCTGTAAGTCCAGCAGATACCTCAAACACAGTCTGACTGAAAAAATAGAGGCTTCAACAGTGGTTTTTTGTTTTTGTTTTCCTCACGTAAAATAGTTCTGGAGTTGGGCAGCCCAGAGAAGGCATGGTGGCTTTGTGATAGCATCTTGCCCTGGGATCTTCCTGTCTTTGTGTTTTGTCATTCTTAGCATGTGGCTTCCATTCTCAGAGTCACCTTGCCCACAATGACAGCTTGGAGTTTTAACCATTAAATCACTAATCCAGGGAGGAAATAGGAAGAAGGGAAAGCAAAGCAAAAAAAGGCGTGATTCCAGCTGTTCTTAAAGATCTTGCCAAACTATTTCTGCTCACAGTGTGTGAGCTGTCCCTGGCTCCTGTAATCTTTAAAGTGAGCTCATTGTTGCCCAGAAAAATAATCAAGGCTCTGACACCAAGGAGAAGGGAGAGGGTAGCTGTCAGGCCTCTCTTACGGGATCGTGGTAGCAGTATTCTGACTCATCCTCTCTCCATGAGTCTCCTCTCTCTAACCTGTCAGCTACTCTTCTAATAGTGCTGTTTTTAAAAATAAATCTGGTAGTTTTCTTCTGTTTGAAAGCTCACTGTTTCAGTACCTTTAGTAACAGTCTAAACCCTCCAGGTACTTTTTAGGACCATTGCAATCTGTCTGGAGGTAAGGCTTTCGGTCTTGTCCCTGGCCAGTCCCCTTGGGGTATCCTATGCTGTGGGATTCCTCACAATAAAGAGTACCTGTCACTCCACATTCTTGTTAGCAGTGGCCCCAGGCAGCCAGCACAGTGCCCAGCGCAGTCAGCTTTCGATAGGTAGGTAGGTAACAGAGATTAAATGACACAGATGATCCAGTTGGCTGGGTATGGTGGCTCTCACTTGTAATCCCAGCACTCTGGGAAGCCAAGGTGGGTGGATCGCTTGAGCTTAGGAGTTCTAGACCAGCCTCAGCAAAGCAAGACCTCGTGTCTACTAAAAATAGAAAAACTGGCTCAACGCCTGTGGCTCAAGCGGCTAAGGCGCCAGCCACATACACCTGAGCTGTGAGGTTCAAATCCAGCCTGGGCCGGCCAAACAACGACAATTGCAATCAAAAAGTAGCTGGGCATTGTGGTGGGCTCCTATAGTCTCAGCTACTTGGGAGGCGGAGACAGGAGAATCACTTGAGCCTAGGAGTTGGAGGTTGCTGTGAGCTGTGATGCCATGGCGACAGCTTGAGGCTCTGTCTCAAAAAATAAAAATAAAAATAGAAAAACTAGCTGGACTTTGTATCAGGCACCTATAGTCTCAGCTACTCAGGAGACTGAGGTAGGAGGATCTCTTGAGCCCAAGAGACTGAGGTTGCTGTGAGCTATTACACCATGGCACTCCACCCAGGGTAACAGAGTGAGTCTGTGTCTCAAAAAAAATAAGTAAAAGATGATCAAGTTTTCATTTATGATTTTTGTTGTTGTTGTGAGAACGGCCTGGTCCTGGCCCTATAAAGAGACCTGGGGTCTTTGCTCCTGTTGCTCAGCAAAAGATCTGGTATAGATTGAAGAAGCAGTGGGGTTAGTTTGTGTGCTATGGATGATACTTTGTTAAAATTTATGTCCATTCTCACCTGTGAGTGTCTTCATGTGACCAAATGGTTTTTCAGAGTTCCATCTCTGGGGTAACTGCTGCATATAACCGAGAACAGCTTTGGCTAGCCAACGAAGGCCTGATCACAAAGCTGCAGGCTTGCTGCCGTGGATATTTAGTTCGACAGGAATTCCGTTCCAGGATGAATTTCTTGAAGAAACAAATCCCTGCCATCACCTGCATTCAGGTATTTCAGAGCCTATTAAACAAGCTGCGTTCTAGAGCAGGGTGATAAACCACACACTGTGTGTGAAGGTCTGAGTGTGCTTCTTGGCTTCTGGCCTCGTGGTCTTGTCTCCTGCTGACAGGCACCCTTCTTACCATTCCTGCCATCTTAGTGTGCTTGATGGTGGCAAAGCGTCAGTTCTCAGGCACCTCCTCTTATCTTCTGAGACTGAGCCTTTATCTAAGATGTGAAATTAGAGTGAAACACTGTGATTTTGCTTCAGTGACAGAATAACACACAGTCACAGAAATAGTCCTGAGTCAGGAATTATGGCTCCACTGCTGCCAGGTAGGGGCAAATCTAAGCTTATTCCTCATCTGTGAGCCAGAGATAATAATGTCCCATTTTATCTTATCATCCTCCCCTGATTTGTTGTAAGAGGCCAATAAGGGGATCTGTATGGCTGCACTTCAAATAGTGTGAAGTGCTGTGTGATGTCAGGGGTCCTCCTGGTGGAGGCTCAGCCTGTGCCCGTGTTGCCCTGGGAAGCAGTCCTTACTAAAGCTTCATCACAGAGTTGCACTTGGATAATATATCAAGAAGAGATTTTTTTTTTTTTAGCTTGGGGAATAATATGTCATCTGTGGTCCTTGGGGAATAATATGTTATCTGTGATTTGATGGTTTTAGTCTCAGTGGAGAGGATACAAGCAGAAGAAGGCATATCAAGATCGTTTGGCCTACCTGCGCTCCCATAAAGATGAAGTTGTAAAGGTATGGCAGCCAGAGCAGGGTTTCTGCATGCGGGGCACAAGTCTGACTTGTGTGGAGGTGAAGGCCTCTTCTAATCTCCAGGATCTGTTTTCCTCAGATTCAGTCCCTGGCGAGGATGCATCAAGCTAGAAAGCGCTATAGAGATCGCCTGCAGTATTTCCGAGACCATGTAAGTACCCTTGGATGTTAAGGGCCAGTAAATTGGTTCTGCCATATTTTTAATGGACAAAGGAATTTCATCTTCTTTTTTGTTCCTTAGATAAATGACATTATCAAAATCCAGGCTTTTATTCGGGCAAACAAAGCTCGCGATGACTACAAGACTCTCAGTGAGTAACCATGAGGACTTGAGGCAGTGGTTGACAACCATCAGGTTCTGGGTATTCTCCACGGATCTCTTTGTTGTCCCAAAGGCAAGGCTTGGGGAGTGGGGTGCTGTGATTCGAGCCCCTTTGTTTGCATGTGGCTGGATAGATGCCTTGGTGCTTGCTGTGTTTGTCTTTATCACAACATAGCCATGGCATGCCCGAGAATACTGCACCTACTGGTGTGTCAGCACACCTCAAAAATGAACCCCTAAGGTGTGAGTCCAACTGCTTTTTCAAGACAATGCTGGTATTTCCCAAGACTTATAAGTTTTTCTGGTAACCCCACTGTCTGTCTGATGGTTGCTTTCTTTCTGTCAGTCAATGCTGAGGATCCTCCTATGGTTGTGGTCCGAAAATTTGTCCACTTACTGGACCAGAGTGACCAGGATTTTCAGGAGGAGATTGATCTTATGAAAATGCGGGAAGAGGTTATCACCCTCATTCGTTCTAACCAACAGCTGGAGAATGACCTCAATCTCATGGATATCAAAATTGGACTGCTAGTCAAAAACAAGATTACACTGCAGGTATGGTTCAGGGCCAGCAGGGACCTCAGGGTCCCCTGCACTGTCATCCTGCAGTGTCCCCCCATCTCCTCTTTCTGACTGACCAGGCAGGTGGAGGCTGACTTTCTTCTCAGCTAACACAATAAAATCTTTAAAAATTATGTAGGAAGTAAAACTAATAGACAAAATTTTAGATAGATAAAAGATAAAAAGTCCTCCCCTAATTCTACCACCCCACCATGATTTTGTGTCCTACATTTTCACTTAATATTAGAGGATAAGACTCTTTCATATAGTCACAAATATTATAATTTTTTTCTTTTTTTTTTGAGACAGAGTCTCACTTTGTAGTCCTCTGTAGAGTGCCATGACGTCACAGCTCACAGCAACCTCCAGCTCTTGGGCTTAGGCGATTCTCTTGCCTCAGCCTCCTGAGTAGCTGGGACTACAGATGCCCACCACAACACCCAGCTATTTTTTGTTGCAGTTTGGCCGGGGCCAGGTTTAAACCCGCCACCCTTGGTATATGGGGCCGGTGCCCTACTCACTGAGCCACAGGTGCCACCCTATTTATAATATTTAAAGTATATTGTAAGCATATTATTATGTCAGCATAATAAAGTCATTTGAAAATATACTATTATCTACCTCTTTTCTACCCTACTACTTGACCTGTAAGTTGTTTTCCAAGTTTTTATTTATAAATAACATTGAAGTTAATAAATGTTAACGTCTGTGTAACTTTTATTGTACTTCAGACTTGTGGGGTCCTAGAAGTTGGTTTCCTGAGTTAATGGATATTTTTTTTCCTTTTCTTTTCTTTTCTTTTTTTTTTTTTTTAGACAGTCTCAAGCTGTCACCCTGGGTAGAATGTCATGGCGTCATAGCTCACTGCAACCTCAAACTCGTGCTTGAGTGATCCTCTTGCCTCCGTTTTTCTATTTTTAGTAGAGACGGGGGTCTCGATTTTTGCTCAGGCTGGTCGTGAGCTCAAGCAATCTACCTGCTTTAGCCTCCCAGAGTTCTAGGATTACAGACGTGAGCCACCATGCTTAGCCGTCAATGGATATTTTTATGGCTCAAGTTTTTAATAGGAAAACAAAGTGGGAATATGGTTGATTGGTGTAACTGGAAACAAAGGAAAGTGAAGGGCTCTGAAATATGGATTTGCCAGTGCAGGAGACCTACCACAATGCCCACATTTTCAATTTTGAAATCTTTGATCTATATATTTGTTTTTGTTTATAGGATGTGGTTTCCCACAGCAAAAAACTTACTAAAAAAAATAAGGAACAGTTGTCTGATATGATGATGATAAATAAACAGAAGGGAGGTCTCAAGGCTTTGAGCAAGGAGAAAAGGGAGAAATTGGAAGCATATCAGCACCTGTTTTACTTACTGCAGGTGAGTGGCTCCTGGAATAGATGTTATAAAAATCTACTTAATTTACTTTCATACAAGAAGACCTTACCCATAGTTCTCTCTGGAAATACTTCTGATTTCCACTGAGGGGTTACTTCTCCTTACACATTCTTATCCTTTAAGATTAAAAAACTTGAGGTTTTTTAGTTTGGAGGGTTTTATTTTTTTTTTGGTTTTTGTCTTTGCTAGCCTTTATATTATCTAGAAATAACTTTTCCCTTGGTTTTGTTTCAGACCAATCCTACCTATCTGGCCAAGCTGATTTTTCAGATGCCTCAGAACAAGTCCACCAAGTTCATGGACTCTGTCATCTTCACACTCTACAACTACGCATCCAATCAGCGGGAGGAGTACCTGCTGCTGCGGCTCTTTAAGACAGCCCTGCAGGAGGAGATCAAGTACGTACCATCAGCAACTGACCCTTCCCACTGTCTGAGGGTCCTTGATCTCAATTAATTTGTGAAAAATGCTTACCCTAAAGCAGCATGTACTTTTAAAATGATGGCCGAGCCCATCATTTTATATTAGTAACACAGCGGTTACGGCACCAGCAACATGCACCAAGGCTGGAGGGTTTGAACCCGGCCCTGGCCAGCTAAACAACAACTGCAACAAAAAAATAGCCAGGTGTTACGGCAGGTGCCTATAGTCCCAGCTACTCGGGAGGCTGTGGCAAGAGGATCACTTAAGCCCAAGAGTTGGAGGTTGCTGTGAGCTGTGACGCCACAGTACTCTACCAAGGGCAACACAGTGAGACTCTGTCTCTAAATTAATTAATTAATTAATTAATTTAATTAAATGATGGTACTTCTGGGGAAGGGGTTGAATGACATATAATTTGCTAAATTAACTTTGGGAACATTCTATATTAAGAGGTAATTTCAAAAAAAGTGATCCGAACAAAGATGCCACGTTTTTGTCTAATAGAGGACCTAGTCATGATTCCCACAATTGAGTGTATAGCTGCAGGAAGGTTCTGTTGGGAAATGTTTCTAGAGAAAGACCCTGTTTTTAGGAGGGAGATTCTTTAAGTGGGAGTATCTTTTAAGTAGATTATGTGATTACTTTAAATTGAATTTATATTTGATGCTTTATAGGTCAAAGGTAGATCAGATTCAAGAGATTGTGACAGGAAATCCTACAGTTATTAAGATGGTTGTAAGTTTCAACCGTGGTGCCCGGGGCCAGAATGCCTTGCGACAGATCTTGGCTCCAGTAGTGAAGGAGATTATGGATGACAAATCTCTCAACATTAAAACTGACCCTGTGGATATTTACAAATCTTGGGTTAATCAGATGGAGTCTCAGACGGGAGAGGCAAGGTATGGTAACCACAGCCATTTTTCTTTCACATTGTTATTTTCTTTTTCTCTTTTATTAATGTAGTTATTAATTTTTGGTTTAAAAATGGAGAATTATTCAGTTCTTTAAATTGTTGACCTGGTCATGAATTCACTTATTTAGCAAATATTTATTGAGTACTACTTAGTATGTGCTAGGCACTGTGTTAGATACACATACATCCAGTAGTTAGTGAAACATACTATAATGAATGAAATAGACATATTCCCCACCCTCTTTTGGTAGTTCAAACAGATACATACATAAATATGAAAGTATAATTAAAACTTGAGAAAAGCTATATGAAGTTTTAGGTAGGGACTATACTAGGAGGTGGTTAGGGAAAGCCTGTCTGAACAGGTGAACTGTGATTTGGCTGAGGCCTGAAGGAGAAGATGGGGTCAGGCTTGCAAAGAGCCAGATTCAGAGTGTTCATGTCTGAACCCTCTAAGGTGGAGGGTCTAGGACCTGAAAGGACTGTGAAGTCACTAGAGGCACAGGGATTGTACAGATTAGGTGGGATCACTGTGTTTCATTAAAGCAGTGGTTCTCAACCTGTGGGTCACAACCCCTTTGTAACAATGCAACCCACCCGTCCGCAGCTGACAGTCAGCCCACAGACACTGGCTCAAGGCTGCTGAGTTAATTCCTTTAGGTCATGTCAGTCATTTTTGGATCAAAATTCCACCTGACATTTCATTCATTTTTTTTCTTGTGGGTGCCTGTAAGAAACTGGTATCTTGGCTAGGTGCGGTGGCTCATGCCTGTAATCCAGCACTGTGGCAGGCCAAGATGGGTGGATCCCCTAAGCCAGTGGTTCTCAACTTTCCTTAATGCCTTCTAGTGCCACGACCCTTTAATATAGTTCCTCATGTTGTGGTGACCCCCAAACATAAAATTATTTTCATTGCTACTTCATAACTATAATACTGTTATGAATCGTAATGATATGCAGGATGTATTTTCATTGTTACAAAGGGGTCGTGACCTACAGGTTGAGAACCACTGCCCTAAGCTCAGGAGTTCAAGACCAGCCTTAGCAAGAGTGAGACCCTTTCTATATTAAAAATAGAAAAACTAGCCAGGTGTTCTGGTGGGTGCCTATGGTCTCAACTACTTGGGAGGCTGAGGCAAGAGGATCACTTGAGCCAAAAAGTTTGAGGTTGCTATGAGCTATGACTGCACAGCACTCTGCCCAGGGCGACAGAGTGAGAATCTGTCTCAAAAAAAAAGAAACTAGTGTCTTATTTTGCTTTTCATGAAAGAGAAATCTATTTTAACCCTTTTTAAAATAGCCAAGCTTGCAAGGTGGGGTGGTGTGGTGGGATATTGTCCTGCATGCAGGCATCACAGAGCCATGAGCTTTCTGCTTATATTTTAGCCTCCAAATGCATAGCAAAGTGGCGTCATTGCACCTCTTTAGGAATATTCACTTCTACAATTGTAGAAATTTGGTACTCTGTTTTCTAACTATAACCATTGTTTTTAGCACCTTGATTTCTTTTACTTGTTCCTACTTTTTTTTTTTTTTTTTTGCAGTTTTTGGCCAGGGCTGGGTTTGAACCCACCACCTCTGGCATATGGGGCCAGCACCCTACTCCTTTGAGCCACAGGCGCTGCCCTACTTGTTCCTACTTTTTAAATGTCATAAGTAATAAAATATTCAGTACTCTTTATTATAAATTCCATATATCTAGTTGTTTCTCACCAAATATTTCTGTTGATTTTTGTAGAATTCTTATGTTCACAGTTTGCCTGTTGTAATTCAGTCACATTGTCACAAATGGAGTTGTTGCCCTATCTACTTGTATTGTTTCCTGTGGTGGCTGTAAAAAAACCACCACACACTGGGCTTAAAACAATAGAAATTTTTTTCTCACAGTTCTGAAGGCCAGAACCTAAAATCATTATCCCTGAAGCCAAGCTGCTGGCAGGGCCTCTGCAGGCTCAAGGAGAAAGTCTGTTCCTTGCCGCTTCCAGCTTCTGCTGGCTGTGGGTGTCCCTTGACTCTAACTCTGGGCCATATAGTTCCAGTCTCTGCCTCTGGTGTCATGTTCCTGCCTCTTCTGTATGTACTGAATCTTCCTCTGCCTCTTTCTCATGAGGCCACTTGTGATTGGACTTAGGGTTCATCTGGATGATGTAAGGAAGTACGAGAACATTGACGCCTGTGCACATGCAACACACGCATGCACGTGTCTCTCCGCTCCCTCTGCTCTTCCTTCCTGATTGTGCCTTGGCCCCATGTTCTAGCACTTCTACTATTCTCTAGCCAATTTCTTCCAACTAACTATGCCCTGTCCTCGTGATCTTATCAGCACCTCTATCTTCAATTCCTATATGCAACTGGCTCCCTTACCAATAGCCAAAGGGTCACCAAATCCTATGATCCTGTCCCCTTACTGTCTGTCAGATGGAGGCCTTGGCTTGATGCCCACTGCTGCATCCTTGTTCATGCTTATCATTTCTTGGTCAGATGGGTGAGGGCCTCCTATTTCTTTTGTCTTTATTTCTTTATGACCATGTTCAGTTAATTCCTCATGATGGGCCACAGCAATCTTCCTCTCAAAATAAAGGTCTTCAATTTTTTTCTTTTTATTTTACAATTTTATTTTAGTTTTTAGACTTGGGAGCTTTGTGCTTATTGCCCAGGCTGGACTCAAACTCATGGGCTCGTGTGAACCTCCCACCTCCTAGGTGGCTGGGACTACGGTGTGCCACCACGTCTTCTGTCTTTTAATGCATTCTGTCCCAGCTTCTGCTTCTAGGGAAGTCTAGGTTTATTAGTATTATAGATAAGAACCTACGTGGCCTGATCCCTGATTACTTTCCACACTCATTTCTCTTCCTCTTAATTCTCTGCATTTGACCTCCCTTCCTAGAAGACTCTACCTCTCCTTTTTCCCTGACTTGAGGAAGCCTCCCTGGCTCTCTCCAGTCTAAGTAGGAGCCCCTCCCTGTGGTCCTGAAGCACTTTTGGTAAGCTTTCTGTTTTTAGCACATCTTATCTTTAGTTCCCAAGTGTTGTCATAGTGTCTGGCACATAATTTAAGACAGTCGATTCAAAATTGAAGAGCCAAGTTCAAATTCAAGCCCTGCCACCTCCCAGCGCAGTGAGCATGCAGTTCAGTTGCCTAATCTCACTGGGTCTGTGCTTGAAAATGCATGGTCCCTGCCTCCAGCTGCACCTGGACATTGGTCTAATATAAGTGGGGATTATTTCTGCTTTCCCAGCAAACTGCCCTATGATGTGACCCCGGAGCAGGCATTGGCTCACGAAGAAGTGAAGACACGACTAGACAGCTCCATCAGGAACATGCGGGCAGTGACGGACAAGTTTCTCTCAGCCATCATCAGCTCTGTGGACAAAATCCCGTGAGTGCCATCCTCGTCCTGACCCCCGGCACACATGCCCTCTCACCCTGTCCCTTCTCACTGGCTTCTGTACAACCCACAGCTATGGAATGCGCTTCATTGCCAAAGTACTGAAGGACTCGCTGCATGAGAAGTTCCCTGATGCTGGTGAGGACGAGCTGCTGAAGGTGAGAGTCCAGAAACCCCACCCTCCATAGCCCTTTGGGGAAGGCACTAAACCCAGACCAGGCCTGCCGTTCATTAGTGCCCAAGTGTGGGTTCTGCAGAGACTCGCCACCAACCAAGTGTTTGAAAGCAATTGCATATGACAACTCTCTTAATGCAAAACAGCTCCTATCCAGTTTGAGTGTTGCATAAACCTCAAACAAGTAGAGAAAGATGGATTTTTCCTGCCTTGAGAGAGATTTCTGCGTCCTCTTTTTGCTGAAGAGCTGCTCCCTCTGCTGGTGGCGGGTAGTCCGCTTGGCCCTCTCTGCCCAAGCTGCTGCTGCTGGTAACTCTTACTGAGCTTGCTCCTTCCTCCTCCTTTTTTTTAATCTGAATTCTTTTTTCTTCTCTCTCCTAGTTCTGTGCTTTCCTACAGTGAGGCCTCGATTCTAGACTTTCTGTTCAGGTGAATTAATTTTATTTTTTTTGAATGAAACTCTAGGGGAAGTGCTGTGACTGTCCCTGAACTCTGCTGTGGAAGAGATGTGTGTTGGGTGAATTTAATTTCAAAGGCATGAACTTGGCCTTTGAAGTCTGCAACATGAGGACGATGGGGGCTAGATACACTATACAAATTTGGTCATGTTTAAGGACTTACTTTAACTGTGTCTGTTAGCTTTATAATGAGAGCCCCTGTGTGAAAGAAAAAGTGCATTGGGCCACAGCTGCCTTACCTGCTGCAGTGATATCTAAACCAAAGATGCCCCCAAGTGCTTGGTAACAGACTTTGGGGCTATAAGCCTATTATTTTTACCTCTGAACCTGTTCTTTCATTAATTACTGGTAGTAGTTTTCAGTTCTGTTCTTTTTTGTTGTTGTTGTTACCACATCCAACAAAAGGGATAATTGGTTGTTTTGCCTAGGCCTTGAGAGAAAGTGTGTCTGCATGATGCATGCGTGTGCGTGTGTGTATGTGTTTTTATTTATTTTTTTCCTCACAGGGCTGCATTTTCTGGTTTTCTTTGCTAGCAAAGTCATTTGTGGCTTACTCAGTGGTGTGGTTTTTAATACTCATCTCTGTTTCATCTGTTTCAGATTATCGGTAACTTGCTTTACTACCGATACATGAATCCAGCCATTGTTGCTCCTGATGCATTTGACATCATTGACCTGTCAGCAGGAGGACAGCTCACCACAGACCAGCGCCGAAATCTGGGCTCCATTGCAAAGATGCTGCAGCACGCTGCTTCTAATAAGATGTTTCTGGGGGATAATGCTCACTTAAGCATCATTAATGAATATCTATCCCAGTCCTACCAGAAATTCAGGTAAGGGGAGAGGCACAAGGTACTTGAAAGATTCTGTGGGTACATTTTTATCTCTTAAGGAGAAAGATAAGATTAAATGCCACCCTAGCTTTCCCCAAATTACTGTACTATAGGATATGTGTTTAGTGTGCTCAGGACACCCAGAGATGACACATTTATTTTGAAGAGGATTTTCATATGAAACAGACAATAGTTACCATCAAAACAATGGTTATACATTAGGCATGTGCTACTTTATAATCAGAAGAATTGGAGAGTGCTTTTACTGTTTGTTAATTAATATCTGGTTTTGAATTCAGTGCCTTATTGAACTGTTTAGAGAGAGAGTTGGTTCTCCTGATGGTGCAGGTGTCTGAGAAATGTTTTAAATTATAGTTCGGTGGTTCTTATGAGTATAACTAAAATTATAAAACTAGGTAGAGAAGTTATTAGAGTCAGTATCCCAAGGCCACCAAGTAAACCTGAAGTAGTTTGTCTAGAACAGTGGTTCTCAACCTTCCTAATGCCGCGGCCCTTTAATGCAGTTCCTGTGGGTTGAGAACTGCTGGTCTAGAGTCAGCTGTCTTAACTGGCTCCTATGTGAAGTCATTGCTTGAGGAGGCTCACAGAGTCCTCTCCTGCCGTTTCTCGTGCACGTGTCACTTGTCTGGAGCTGCCTTCTGTGCTTATTTTCAGACGGTTTTTTCAAACTGCTTGTGATGTCCCAGAGCTTCAGGATAAGTTTAATGTGGATGAGTACTCTGACTTAATAACCCTCACCAAGCCAGTTATCTACATTTCCATTGGTGAAATCATCAACACCCACACTGTAAGTATTTTTCTCTAATCACGTAATTGTGTTGCTTTGTCCTTAATCACCTTCCCTGGCTGTTGCTTATCACCCTGGAAGCCAGATCACCTCACCTTCCTGTGATCTCCTGACACCCACCTCCTGTTGTCTCTCTTCCTTTGCTTATTTTGCTTAACAGCATCTACTTCTAAGTTCCCCAGTCATGTGGGCTGATGGTTAAAAGTGAAGTTTCCTGGACTCCACCACAGCCTGCTGAATCAGAATTCCCAGGGATAGGCTCCAAAGTCCATGTTGGTCCAGCAATAGCTTGATAAAATAATGCTTTTACTCTTCCTTCTTTTGACCCCTGCCCTCTGCATTATTTTTCTAGCATAATTTAGAACACTAGTTTCTTCCTCTGGAGAATGGATTTTTCCCTTGGGTGCTGTTTCTTCTTCACATTTTTCAAATAATTCACTTCTTTGACCTTTTGGGACCCATAGAGTGGAAAATGAGGACCTATGTAAAATGTAAATGAAGTTTCAAGGACTGTCATTTCTGAGGATGGGTGACATACACTAGCACTGATGTGGTGCATGTGTCTGTGAACCCATAGGTGCTATAGTTTGGAAACATTAAGTAAAAGTCTGGATGTGAGTTATTTGATCAGGTCATAGGGTACATTGATGACCTTGGGTGTTGAACTCTGTGGATTTTGTTGCTTTTCCTTAAGCAGGGCATATCTGAATCCATTATGGGCATGAGGTTAGGAGAGTACCAGTCTTTTCTCTCCACATATCATAACATATGTCATTAACAGAGTCCGGTTGATGCTTGCTGTCTTACGTTGATTTGGGAGCTTATTTTGCTGAGGATTGGCTTATCCATTCTTTGACTGTAAGAGCTTTGTTGTCTAACCTCTTCTGCACAGATCTGTTAGGCAGTGTAGGCAGGGATGGGGCTAGAAGGTCAAGTATGTAAATGGAATTGATTATTGGGTGTTGGATACAGCTCCTATTAGATCACCAGGACGCCATTGCTCCAGAGCACAACGATCCCATCCATGAGCTGCTGGATGACCTTGGCGAGGTGCCCACCATTGAGTCCCTGATAGGTAAGTTTCTGACAACCACCCAGAAGGTGACAGGGGACACAGCAGAAGTGCTCTTGTGGTCACCTCCTCTATTTTGCACTGTACCACATTCTGGGTGTGCACTGGGAAGCAAAACAGGTGTGGTCCTGTCTCTGAGGAGCTCAAATCCAGTAGAAGAGATCCTTTGTTTTTGTTTTTGTTTTTTTTTTAAGACAGAGTCTCAAGCAGTCCCCTGGGTAGCGTACCATGGCGTCCTAGCTCACAGCAATCTCCAATTCTTGGGCTCAAGCGATCCTCTTGCCTCAGTTTTTTTATTTTTAGTAGAGACGGAGTCTGGCTTTCGCCCAAATTCATCTCAAACTCCTGAGCTCAAGTAATCCACCCTCCATGGCCTCCCAGACTGCTAGAACTACAGGCATGAGCCACCACACCTGGCTGAAGAGATCATTTTAGATACAGAAGCACATAAAATTATGTAACAAGAGATCCTAAGTCTTGCAAAGGAAAGAACATTTTGAAAGAGAATTGGTATTACAGTGTTGAAATGATTTGTCAGATATTTTAAAAATTACTTTATTGTTCATCCTTTGCCTTTACCACTTGACATAACACTTTCTTATAGAGAATGTTCTTGCCGTACTGTGCATGTTGACTTATTTAAGTATCATTTTAGACTTTTATCTTTAATTTGCATTATTTTCCCCCAATATGTCCTTTTTATATTGTAGTAACTTTCTTTTCTGTTTGTTTGTTTTTTTTGTTTTTTCTTTTATTGTAGTAACTTTTTCTATTCTCCCAAAAATTTAGGGGAAAGTTCTGGCAATTTAAATGACCCAAATAAGGAGGCACTGGCTAAGACAGAAGTATCTCTCACACTGACCAACAAGTTTGATGTGCCTGGTGATGAAAATGCAGAAATGGATGCTCGGACCATCTTACTGAAGTGAGTATTGTAACCCAAAGATCCCTGTCCTCTGGTGAGTGAGCCTCCTAGGTTAATGTCACAGCCATCTGATTCTGGTCACTTCACATATTGTACTTGGCATAGGACTTATCTGCTCTATTTTGCTAATACACCAAAATGAAATTTAAATCTTAGTCATCCCAACCTAGGGCACCTGCTCTGTTGGGTACATGCATATAGTAGCATTTGGCCTCCACTACCAGTTTTACTTGTTCCTTGGGACCTCTATGAGGCAGAGTTTGCACTGCTGCTGCTTAGGATCACTTGAGCAGAATTAGAAAACTGGCTAATGTTTAAATACATTTTTCATTTCAGCACAAAACGTTTAATTGTGGATGTCATCCGGTTCCAGCCAGGAGAGACCCTAACTGAAATCCTAGAAACACCAGCCACCAAAGAAGAGGTAAAATGTAGGGTTTAACATACTCCTTCAAGAGGTCGATAAGCTCTCCTGTGATGGGCACATGTCAAGGTTAAAAGAAGGAAGCCCAGATAAGAGGTGGTAACCTAGGGGGTAAGCCCAGACGTAACTGGAAGGTGGTGGTAGTTAGGGCTTTCTGATAAAGTTCCTGGTGCCTAAATCCACAGGGAGATGTTCTTTTTTTTTTTTTTTTTTTTTTTTGAGACGGAACCTCAAGCTATCCCCCTGGGTAGAGTGCCATGGCATCACGCTCACAGCAACCTCCAACTCCTGGGCTCAAGCGAGTCTCCTGCCTCAGCCTCCCAAGCTGCTGGGACCACAGCGCCCGGCCATTTTTTGGTTGCAGCCATCATTGTTGTTTGGCGGGCCCGAGCTGGGGATTCGAACCCGCCACCTTAGGTGTATGTGGCTGGCGCCTTAGCCGCTATGAGCCACAGGCGCTGAGCCAGGGAGATGTTCTTAGGGCATGAAACTCACTGCTGCTACCTACACACAGAGTGTGTGTGTATTAGTGTGACCTGTGCACCATCAGTGACTCCATCCAGTATTAGTGTTCCTAAGCATCTGCAGGGTTCAATTCCAAGACCCAAACACTCCCCACCCACACCTCCTGCTAATACCAAAATCTGAGAATGCTCAAGTTCTTTATTTAAAAGGATAATATTTACATATAACGTGTCTACATCCTCCTGAATACTTTAAATCATCTCTGGATTACTTACACGTGGTACCTAACACAGTATAAATGGTGTGTAACTATTTTTGTTATTTTTTATAGGTTTCTTTTTTCAATTTTTTAGTATTTTTTTAATTTCAGATTAATATGAGGGTACAAACAACTAGGTTACAATATTTGCATTTGTTAGGTAGAGTCCCTCTTGCAGTTCTATCAATTTTTTTTTTTCTTTTTTGAGATAAGAGTCTTGCTCTGTTATCCAGGGGAGGGGTCCTCAAACTTTTTAAACAGGGGGCCAGTTCACTGTCCCTCAGACCGTTAGAGGGCCAGACTGCGGGCCCCGGGACGAGTCGGCTGCTAAGCAGGGCAGACAGCAGTGGCAAAAACACCCAGCAGGCCAGATAAATGTCCTCAGCAGGCCACATATGGCCCGCGGGCCTTGGTTTGAGGACGCCTGATCCAGGGTGTCAGTCTAGCTCACAGCAACTTCAAAGTCCTGGGCTCATGTGATGCTCCTGCCTCAGCCCCCTGTGTAGCTGGGACTACAGGTGCCCACAACACCCAGCTAATTTCTTCTATTTTTAGTAGAGACAGGGTCTCAGTCTTGCTCAGACTTGAACTCCTGAGTTCAAGGGATCCTTCCTCCTTGGCCTCCCTAAGTGTTGGGATTACAGGCATAAGCCACCACATCTAACCTTTTCTCAAATATTTTTTTATCCAGAGTTGGTTGAATCCATGAGTGCAGAGGGTGAACTGTAAATTATTGACTATTATATAGTTGGAATTGTGTTAAGTGCTTTGGTAGTTAGAAGAAAAGTACAGAATGTCATTCCTAAGCTAAAAGAACTCATGATCTTCTTGGGGAAATATGGCATATGTACCTGAAACAATGATAAGACCATTATAAACTATGCAACCAAAATGTATATATCCCTATAACATTCTGAAATTTTTATGGTCTTCGAACCCACCACCTCCGACTTATAGGGCCAGTGCCCTACCCCTTTGAGCCACAGGCACTGCCCACATTCTGAAATTTTTTAACTAATAATAAAATTATAAGATCATTAAAAATTAACTGTGGCAGCTCGGCGCCTGTGGCTCAAGTGGCTAAGGTGCCAGCCACATACATCTAAGGTGGCGGGTTCAAATCCAGCCCAGGCCCGCCAAACAACAATGACAGCTGCAACCAAAAAATAGCCGGGCGTTGTGGCAGGCGCCTGTGGTCCCAGCTACTTGGGAGGCTGAGGCAGGAGACTCACTTAAGCCCAGGAGTTGGAGGTTGCTATGAGCTGTGATGCCACAGCACTCTACCTAGGGGGACAGCTTGAGGCTCTGTCTCAAAAAAAAAAAAATAATAACTGTGGTATTGACTATACAAATGATTGAAGTCTTAGGAAAGAGGCCAGTGAAAAGCACTTTGCTGGGAAGGCTTCAGAAGAGAAGTAGAACTTGCAAGGTGTGGTGGCACCTATAGGCCCAGCTACGTGGGAGGCTGAGCAGGGGAGGATCACTTGAGACCAAGAGTTTGAGGCTTTAGTGAGCTGTGATGACACTGGTGAATGGCCCCTATACTCCAGTCTGGGTAACATAGTAAGACCCTGTCTAGTAAAAAAGAATAAAAAGGTCAGACACAGTGGTTCACATCTATAATCCCAGCATTTTGGGAGGATGAGGTAGGAGGTTTACTTGAGGCCAGCCTGAGCAACATAGCAAGACTCTATCCTTACAAAAAAATTAAAAATTAGCCAGACACAGTGGCACACACTTTTAATCTCAGCTACTAGGGAGGTTGAGGCAGGAGATCTCCTGAGCCCAGGAGTTGAGGGCTATGGTGAGCTATGATTGGGCCACTGTAGTCTGGATGACAGAAACCATCTCTATTTAACAAAAAAAAATAAGTAGAACTTGAGCCAAACTTATAAGGGATAAATAAGATTGGGGCACACATGTAAGGTGCGAGCAGGAAAACTCAGAGGTGCGAAGGAAGGGTGAACATGATAGGAGCTGACTGCACCCCTAGAGTGAAGGTGCAGGGGTTCCTCATGCTGAGAGGTGAAACACGGTGGCATGTTCATCAGCTGGGCAGGAGTCTGGTACTGTGGAGATAAGGAGTCTCTGCAGGAGTCCAGCCTTTTTTTCTTACTGCCACATGCTGGAAGAACAAGAGTTATGTTGGGGCCACTACACAAACACTAATGAAAGCTGGTAAGCAAACAAAAAAGGTCTGTGCATTTTTCTTGATGCCAGCACACAAATAAGTCCTCAGATAATCTGCAGGAGGCCTGCACTACACGTTGGACACCCCAGGAGCCTTTGTAGGGAGACCATTTAGTGTTAATTAATGCACGTGCTATCAGAGCAGTGGCAGTTGAGTCTCCTAGGTGTGTGGTAAAGTCTGGGAAACATAAGAGGGTGGGAGCCTGGCAGTGGGAAGGTTTGGGTGAGTTACTTCATGTCCGAGACCCCCATTTCTCATTTATCAAATGAGAAAGTAGATCAAATCATTCATTTTGAAGTTGTAAGCATGGGAATTTGTTTCATTAAATGACAACTTCCTTAGAAGGCCAATGTACAAAGCAGGGCAAATGGGAGCTACTCTGGTAGTTTCAGGAGTGGGGGATCTGGAACCCAGCCCTGCAGGACCTGTGGCACTTCTGGAGAACTCTGAAGACTGCGTGGAAGACATTTGAAAGCTCTCAGCTTTTAGATGCTATAACTGGTAACTTATTAGATGTATGTGAGGCCTAATTAGGACCTAAAACAGGTTTAAGCTGGAAGGAATTTTGAAGTAGAAAAGGAGGAGCCAGTCTTGATTGAGAACCGAGCATGCATTTGATGCTGTTACCTGTGTTCTTTTCTTTAATCCTTGCAACATCCCTACAAGGTGCATCTTTTCATTCTCATTTGACAGATGAGGAAACTAAGACCCTTATAGGTTAAATAACTTGCCCAAGATCATCAGCAGGTAGTATCAGAACCAGACCTGGATCCGGTGCTATCTGACTCCAGAGCTGATGCTCATGGCATTATGTCATGCTGAGTAGTGCTAACATCAGAAAGGAAAATATTAGGAAAGAATTGTTCCCAGTGGGGAGGAATTACAAGTCTGAACTACCAGGCCATTCCCAGCACAGACATCCCAGTGCAGACAGTTCAAAATATGTCACAGTATGGCGCTGTGACAGGGTCTGTCAGGAAGTGGGTGATCACTGATGTCCCCCTTTGAGAGTAAACAGACTACAAGTACCCAACGCATATGTGAGGCCAGAAGGAAACACATCAAAAATGAGCAAGGTAACAGCTAAGAAAAGGCACTAGATTTGGGTTAGGGACTGGCAGTTGGTGAGAAGACAGAGAAGGAAGTGCTGAAGAGAATGGAACAGCAATGTATACCATTCGCTGGACGGGGCACAATGGGCAAACATTGGATGGCAACTAGGAAAGTGTCAGAATCAAGGGAAGATTTTCCCTGTGGAGATTGCAGCATGTTCAAAAGTAAAGGGAAGGCAGCTCAGCACCTGTGGCTCAAGTGGCTAAGGCGCCAGCCACATACACCTCAGGTGGCGGGTTCGAATCCAGCCCAGGCCCACCAAACAATGATGGCTGCAACCAAAAAATAGCCGGACATTGTGGAGGGCGCCTGTGGTCCCAGCTACTTGGGAGGCAGAGGCAGGAGACTGGCTTGAGCCCAGGAGTTGGAGTTTGCTGCAAGCTGGGAGTCTCTCTACCCAGGGGGACAGCTTGAGGCTCTGTCTCAAAAAAAAGAAAAAAAAAGTAAAGGGAAGGCTAGAGGAGTCCGTCTGAACAAGGTCATAAAAAGAATCAGTATACTCTGGGAGGCTGAAGTGGGTGGATTGCTTGAGCTCTGGAGTTCTAGACCAGCCTGAGCAAGAGTGAGACCCCCATCTCGACTAAAAATAGAAAAACTGGCCAGGCATTATGGCGGGTACCTATAGTCCCAACAACTCAGGAGGCTGAGGCAAGAGAATCACTTGAGCCCAGGAGTTTGATGATGCCACGGCACTCTACCCAGGGTGACAGAGTGAGACTCTTTCTCAAAAAAATAAGTAAATAAAAAGAATCAGTAAGGATTTACTAGGTACTGGTATTATTGCATTGCATTAGTATAGTTAAAACACTCATGAAGCTGTGTTTTGAATAAAATTAAATGGCTTTATGTCTCAATGTGATAGAGAAAAAGAGATTTGATAGTGGCATCCAATCTCCCAACTGTTCTTCAGATCCAGGAAAGAAGCCATCTTCAAGTTGTACAATTTCATGGATATAATCTCTTCGATGGAGAGATCTGCTTCTGTCTGTTTCCAGGGTGGAGTTTAGGAACTGTGTAAATTCAGGTGCAGATATGCTATATAAATTCAAATTTATGGCTCAGCACCTATAGCTCAAGTGGCTAAGGCACCAGCCACATACACCAGAGCTGGTGGGTTTGAATCCAGCCCAGACCTGCCAAACAACGACAGCTACGACCAAAAAATAGCCAGGTGTTGTGGCAGGTGCCTGTGGTTCCAGCTACTTGGGAGGCTGAGGCAAGAGAATCACTTAAGCCCAGGAGTTGGAGGTTGCTGTGAGCTGTGACGTGACGGCACTCTACCCAGGGTGACAGCTTGAAGCTTTGTCTTAAAAAAAAAAAAAATTCAAGTTTAAAGTTAGTATAGTGAAATACCAAGAACTGTTTTTTCTCACCCATAGGAAGCAGAACATGAGAGGGCCATGCAGAGACGTGCTATCCGTGATGCCAAGACTCCTGACAAGATGAAAAAATCAAAATCTGTAAAGGAAGATAGCAACCTCACTCTTGAAGAGAAGAAACAGAAGATTCACACAGGTTTGAAGAAGCTAACGGAGCTTGGAACTGTGGACCCAAAGAACAAGTACCAAGAATTGATCAACGACATTGCCAGGGTATTGCATTTGGGGCACAGAGGTGGCCTGGCCAAGTTTAATGCTGTTTGAGAGGCTTAGAAAGACCCAGTAGAGACCATAGCTATTCTGATAACAGTGTGGCCTCAGTTCACGTGCGCCGCCACCCCCCCCCCCCAGGCCATTTCCATCCTTCTATCACATGGGCCTCATCTATCCTAGTGGCTTATTCTGTGGAGTGAAGTAATAGGGAGAAAATCCTAACCGGAGCCTCCTAGGGCTAAATTTGCTTTTGTCCGTACAGAATTCTTCCAGATCTCTTTCTTGGTTACGTGAAGTATAAATTCACATTAGTCCTGACTTGTGTGATTCCTCCTGAGGAATAGCTTTGATGCTACCCTTCTGGGTGTTTCTCCTATTGCACTAACAGCCTGTGCACACTGGGGACTTGGGGACAAAAGTGTCTCAAGTCTTTTTTTCTCCCTATCCCAACATATAGTTAAGAGACCTAAACAGCCTTGTCAGTAAAGCCTAAAAATGTGTGAGTCTGAAAGTAACACATTTCCCCACTAGAAGATAAAAATTGAGGGGGGGGGGTCTGAATTTTTCTATTAATTTGTGAACTCAGATGACTGCCTGTTAAGAATGTGTGGTCATATTCAAGGCAGAGTTAAGCACTGCTAGGTTCTAGTATTATGATGATTCAAGAAGCATGTGATAACTATTCTCACTTTCCTAATTTTAATAACTATGTTTCAGGACATCCGAAATCAGAGGAGATACCGACAGAGGAGAAAGGCTGAACTGGTGAAACTGCAACAAACATACTCTGCTCTCAACTCCAAAGCCACCTTTTATGGGGAGCAGGTGGATTATTACAAAAGCTATATCAAAACCTGCTTGGATAACTTAGCCAGCAAGGGGAAGTGAGTAGTTTTTTTTTAAGAATCTATGTTGGGGGGGCGAGGAGCAGAGGCGGTCAGCCGCAGTGGCTCGTGCCTGTAATCTTAGCTCTCTGGGAGGCCAGGGTGGATGGATAGCTTGAGCTCACAGGTTCAAGACCAGCCTAAGCAAAAATTGAGACACACACATGCCCACCCTGTCTCCACTAAAAATAGAAAAAACTGAGGCAAGAGGATCGCTTGAGCCCAAGAGTTGGAGGTTGCTGTACGCTATGCTGCCATGGCACTCTACCCAGGGTGACGACAGCTTGAGACTGTCTCAAAAAAAAAGAAAGAAGAGAAGCAGAGACAACTGAACTGACTGTGGAATGTTAACCTAACACATTGGCTCTGTTTATTTTGCATTTATTTATCTGTATGTTTCCTAGTTCCACTTGTTAGTACACAGTGTAAGTAACATATAGCTAAGCTGAGTACCCCTTCTTCCAGAATATTCTCTTGGCCCTAGAAACTAGATAGTCCTGGAAGGACATCTAGTCCCCATACCTAGATGTATCTGAAAAGTACTTAGGAGTATTATAAAAATTTGGATTTCCTGGCTTCTCTCTGTACCTTCTGGGGATAGGATCGCAGACTGACTTTTTTCCCAGGTGCAGAGGAAAGTCTGATGCAGCCTTCCTGGCACTGGCCACAAGCCATCAGCCTATTTCCCAGGAAAGGAACTGCAAACCCAAATAGGTGAGGTGATAAGATCAGGTTCTACTCGTAGAGTTAGTTTATTTTTTACTCCTAATTATTTAAAGAGTTTTCAAATCTCAGAAAGGCTAAACGAACAGAACAAGAAATAGCCATGTACCTTCACCTCGGTGCTCCTATTGCTGACATTTTGCCGCATCTGTTTCCCCTGCCTCGCTCACTCTTAAAGGCACATACATTGTTTTTTCTCCTCTTCTGTGGAATAACAGGGAGTGAGGTAGGGCAGCTAGGATGAGAAGCAGATCCATCTAACCCAGCGTTCACAGCTAACTCCTGTGAACTTTTGACATGCTCCTGTGATTCTTTGTCCACTTCCTGACTGTCTGACATGTTTCATGTTCAACCTTTAGTTTTCCCTCCTCAGGCCCAGAAACAACTATTGCCCCAAGTGTCCCTGGTTCCTTATAATGAAGAATGATATTTAGAAACCAAGATCTATGTTGGAGGCTCGGCGCCTGTGGCTCAAGCGGCTAAGGCGCCAGCCACATACACCGAAGGTGGTGGGTTCGAATCCAGCCCAGACCCGCCAAACAACAATAATGGCTGCAACCAAAAAAAA